>NC_069501.1:69735636-69963136 GCF_027579735.1 Bombina bombina | reverse complement strand
ACTTAGTTATGTGTATTACTGGCAACTCTGGTGATAAATATTCGCTGCATGTTGCTTGCAACCCAAGTATAATCACTGTGATATAGCAGGGGTTTTCAGACCTGTCCTCAGGGCTCCCCAACAGGCCGGCTTTTCAGGATACCTGTATTGGAGCACAGGTGGAATCGGCTGATTAGTAAACACTAAACATGATAACCTTGGGTGAGAGCAGGCTGTTTGGGAGGCCTGTGGACAGGTTTGAAAACTCTTGTGATAAGAGGTGGGCATAAGACACTATTGAAATAAAGCAAGGTTTGAATTTTAAACATTACAGTGTACTTTATTTTGCACCTTTTTTCTTCTTATTTAACTCATTTAACTGTTTGTGTCTTTTTTGTAGGCTCTGATTTCTAGCAGTTACTCATTTCAATTTTAAAGATGCACCTGTCCTATCTGCCTTATCTGTGATGTTACTGCTGTGTTTAAGATTAAATGAATTTTGCTATAAAAAGTACTTTGGATTCAGCACAGGTGGAAGAAAATAGCTTCTTTATGGATTCTCCATCATCCCAAAAGTCCTGTGTCTGTAACAAAGCACTCCTTGACTGCTAGAGGAGGAAGCCAATCCATTGCTGCCCTATCTGGTCTCCAAGGGGTTAAGTGGATTTTTTTTCTTATGAAATTCTTTGAAGATCTGTCTTTTATTCCCCCTCCCCACCATCCCCCATTCTTTTTCTCTGTGCTTGTCAAGTTCAAGAGTGGCTCAGATGCCATGAATTAAGTGAAGCACAAAAGGGGAGAGGAGACCCTTTTGAAGAACAAAGACTTCCTATTAGACTGCCGTGTTCTTTTCTGACCAAAGGCACTCCCTACATGGCTCCCATTGTTATCCACATGCCCTGCACATATGGTAAATACAGTAGACCCTCGTTACTCACCTCCTCAAGTAAATTTCCATGTCTTTTCATGTGTACAGTAATTTGTGCCAAGATCGCCGTGACCTCTTCCGCTTCCAGTGTGCTTACCTCCCACCCCTTGTAAGCCACAAAAAAATATACCTTAGAAGTTGGAACTCTTTGAAGGAAAATTAGATTTTTTGTTTTTTAAAAATAGAATAAAAACTCTCCTGCAAATGGCACTACTGTAAAACTCGAGGCTGTCCAACCTTTCCATATAAGGGACCATATGTAGGTACACATGTAAAAACAAAGGTTAACTTATGTGCCATTGCTTTGTCTTGCTGGAAGGGCAATTTGTATTCCTGCAGTGTGGTATTGCACAGATTCACAAAAACACTTATATAAGATATGTAAAAGCATTGACTTTCACAAATCCACTTCGCACATTTTGTCTCTTGAAAATAAATAGAATATCATAAATGAGTAAAAAAAAGAGCTTGGGTCACACACACACTAGATAGTATGCAGAGCAGAGGTAAAGGGCTCCATTATGCACTGGGGAATGCAGCATTGTGGGGCTCCGGCCTTATGGGGATATTGAAAGCTAGGTACAATGTTTAATTGTGCCTTTTTATTAATTATCTAAATGAAATGTACACTAAACATTTTTACTATATAAATCCGTTTTCTCCAGTTTCTTTTTTGTCCTCTTTTGGGACTTTTTTTCAAATTTTTATTTTAAATTGCATGCTCTATCTGAATCACAAGAGAAGATATTTTGGTTTTCATATCCCTTTAAGGCTATCTGTGTCTGCATGTTGAATTTTGTTTTCCATCTTAATATGGGTAGAGTCAACAGCTGCATTCCTTACTTGTGATATAGAAAAGAAAGAAAGGCGCCACAATAGTGCAGGGTCAATGATGTCAGAGAATCCCCCACTCAGAAATCCCGTACTTACAAGATCCAAAGCACTGAACAAGTGCTATATGTGCCTTCTGGGCTCTTACAGTCGCCCAGTAAACTGCTCAACGGTAAGCTGCAAGCTCCTCTGCGATGCCTCAACTCAATGCCGACCAGTGTATATGCCAATGATGCACAGAATAACTCTCTCTCCTCTGTATAAGTAGCGTAGCTATTACTGTCCACCAGTAGGGAGTTAACAAAAGATGTGCATAAAAAAAATATATATATATATCTATCTAGATCTAGATATATAGAACACCGTGGCAAAGTCTAAAATGTAAAAAGACTTTATTAAAAACAGTATTCAGCACACAACGTTTCACGGTCACAGACCGTTTTATCAAGTGATTACACTTGATAAAACGGTCTGTGACCGTGAAACGTCGTGTGTTGAATATTGTTTTTAATAAAGTCTTTTTACATTTTAGACTTTGCCACAGTGTTCTATATATCTAGATCTAGATATATATATATTTTTTATGCACATCTTTTGTTAACTCCCTACTGGTGGACAGTAATAGCTACGCTACTTATACAGAGGAGAGAGAGTTATTCTGTGCATCATTGGCATATACACTGGTCGGCATTGAGTTGAGGCATCGCAGAGGAGCTTGCAGCTTACCGTTGAGCAGTTTACTGGGCGACTGTAAGAGCCCAGAAGTCACATATAGCACTTGTTCAGTGCTTTGGATCTTGTAAGTACGGGATTTCCGAGTGGGGGATTCTCTGACATCATTGACCCTGCACTATTGTGGCGCCTTCTTTCTTTTCTATATCTTTGAACCTACAGGATTGTACTCCAATTACACTCAGAAGAAGCAGCCTGCCACAATTTATCACCACCCTTTGCTGGGATATTGAAGTTTATTAACTTTGAATGCGGGAACACCTCTTTTTCCTGAAATCGGGACACTTAATCAGAGCTGATAAGTGCTAACTGCATACACTTACTCAAGTTTATTATAATACTTGTGTTTTATATAATACTTGTGTTTTTTTTTATTTTATTTTAGCACTGTTTGGACACATATATTGTGATATATTGGTGCTACTAACACTGTTTTGATACATTTAACTTGATACAATTGTGTTTTAAGCAATGACTACAGGTGGCCCTCATTTTACAATGGTTCAATTTACACTGTTTCAGAATAACAACCTTTTTTTCCAGTCATGTGACTGCTATTGAAAAGCATTGAGAAGCAGTGCATTTATTAAAATAGCCAGTAGGTGGAGCTGTCTGCTTGTGTTGCAGCAAAGCCAACCAAGCTGAAATTAATCAGTTTAACCAGTCCTGAGCTATTGAGCAGATTTCAAAGGAACAAGATCTTCCTGTCTATAAATCAGTCCAGATTGGAATGCATAGAAAGAACTGTTTGCAGAAAAATGCTAGTGAAGTCTGTGTTGTCTGATTATTTTATTAGGTTTATAATGCTGTTTAGCAAATGTTTTTGTTCATTTAACTTAGTTTAATTATATATTCTGTGTTGTGTGATTATTTTATTAGGTTTATAATGCTGTTTAGCATTTAAAGTCTTAATTTCAAAGCTTTAAAAATAATGTATTAGGTGTTACTTATGACAATTTTGAGAGGGGCCTGGAACCTATCTCCCTCACTTCCCATTGACTTACATTATAAACTGGGTTTCGATTTACAACCATTCCTTCTGGAACCTAACCCTGACGTAAACTGAGGGCTACCTGTATTTGGTATAAAACCTTAACACATTACGTTTAGCACATTTAGGCGCATCCAATTTAGCATATTTATATGTGATACACCTCTATTCCTTACTTGTGGGAAATACTTTACCTGGCCACCAGGAGGAGGCAAAGACACCCTAGCCAAAGGTTTAAAGGGTCACTCAAGTAAAAATTAAACTTTATGATTCAGATAGAACATGCAATTTTAAACGACTTTCCAATTTACTTCCCTTAACAAAATGTGCAGAGTCTTTTTATATTTACAGTTTTTGAGTCACCAACTCCTACTGAGCATGTGCAAGAATTCACAGCATATATACGTATATGCATTTGTGATTGGCTGATGGCTGTCCCATGGTACAGGGGGAGTGGAAAAAGACATAACTTTGCAATTTATTTAACAAAAATTTACTCATTTGAAGTTCAGACTAAGTGCTATTGCATTGTCTTCTTATCATGCATTTGTTAATTATGCAAATCTACAATGTTGACTGGTCCTTTAAATACCTCCCCCACTTCCTCATAACCCCAGTCATTCTTTGCTTTTCGTCACAGGAGGTTGGCAGAGAAGTGTTAGATTTCGGAGCAGTCTCTTATGGAGGGTAGTATTCTTTGAGATGGGACTGGAGTTTTAAGTAGTCCTGTCAGCCTCTCAGTGAGAGCATGGATGAAAATTATCCCGGAGATGCAGGGAGAGTCTTTCTGCGAAACCATCCAGACTCATTAACGGCTCCATAGACAATCGGCATTAATGAGTTTTGCTGCCTACTTTCTTCACTCAAGTCCATGTCAGAAGCGATGCTACTGTCTGTCACACTTGAAGGGCCGTGTTCCTGTTCCACGGCGTAGATTCTGGTAAGATCGTTTCATATTTTATACATGTATGATAATGAAAGTGTCAGTGTGACTCCTTTTTATCTGTATAAAATCAAGGGTTAATATCTCCTTATAAGATTATTCCCCCCCTGTTCAATAATCCCCCTATGTTTGATTTTATGCTGCTTTTATGTGTGAGATGTTATGTGCTCATAGGCTGTTATGGAATATACAGGTTTCACTTTGAGAGCCATGCAGCTTACAAGTTTGGCATGCTTTCTCATAGCAGGGACGGTCTCCACAGTCACAGGGGGCAAGGGTGCCCTCCTACCACAAGAGTATGTGAACTAATCTAAGGGACGATTTTTGTTCTGATTTATGTTCTGATAAAGCCCATGTCGGCAATCCTCCGCCAAGCCAGAGCAAACCAAGAGCTCTTGGAAGCCGGTTTAGAGCAAGAAGCCCGCCGAGTCTACGTTGGCATGAATGGGTGGTCCCTGGTCCTCTTCTGGATCGTGTAGGGGGCAGTATGTCGCTATTTTCAGTCGCCTGGTTCAGGGACATGCAGGATCCATGAGTCCTGGAGGTCATAGCTCAGGGTTACAAGATGGGTTTTAAGTCTCAGCCACCCAAGGGCAGATTCCTCCTGTCTTCCTGACCAGAAAGGAGTGAATCTTTACGGGGTGTGTACGGGATCTGTACTCTAGGAGTTATTGTCCCGGTGCCTATCGCAGTGAGAGGTTTGGGATACTATTCAAACCTTTTCGTGGCCCCTAAGAAGGAGCGAACTTTCCGTCCGATTCTGAACCTAAAGTGTTTAAGCAGGTTTTTAAATATCCACTTGTTAAAGATTGAGACAATAAGTTCCATTCTTCCCCTGGTTTGAGAGGGGAAGTTCATGACTACGATAGATATGAAGGATGCTCCCTTCTCGTACCAATCCTCAAGGACCACTTCCAGTTCCTAATGTTTGCATTGCTGGACCAGCACTTCAAGTTTATTGCCCTTCCGTTTTGTCTAGCTAATGAAATTTTTCGTAGAGTGGACTGTTCGGAATATCTCCCGTCTTTGATCCCATGGATGGCAGATAATCTAGAGAGTTCTCTTGTATCAAGTACCAGAGTAGAATTCTCGGGTACTATAATAGTCTCCATAGACATAAGAGATGTTGCAAGCTAGCTTCAACATGTCTTGCCCTCCAGATCTCCTTAAGTCCATCTGTGGCTCGGTGTATGGAGGCGATTGGTCTCATGGTGGACATCATTTCTTTTGCCAGGTTTCACCTGAGACTGTTGCAACTGCGCATGCTGAACTAGTGGAACGGCGATCATTCGGATCTGTCTCCAAGATTTCTCTGGACAACCAATCAGGCGAATCGCTCTCTTGATGGTTTTGTCCAGATCACTTGTCTTGAGGGACATCCGTCTCAAGACCATCCTGGGTGATTGTGACTACGGTTGCGAGTGTGTCAGGATGGGGAGCAGTTTGAAGTGCCAGGAAGGCACAGGGCATCTGGTCTCAGGAGTTAAAGCTCCCTCCTGTTCTCATTTTGGATCTTCGGGCAAAATACAATGCTCTGAAGGCTTGGCCTCTGCTGGGTTTGTCCCAGTTAATCAGATTCCAATCAAACAGTATATCCTCAGTGGCTTACATCAAGGGAGAATGAGAAGCTCCCTAGTTTTGAGGGTAGTATCTCGGATTCTGGTGTGGGGGGAGACCCGCATTTGTTCGCTCTGAGTGATCCACATTCCGGGTGGGGACAACTGGGAATCGGATTCCTTAGCAGACAAACCTTTCATCCTGGAGAATGGTCTCTCCATCCCGAGTGTTTGCAAAGATTTGCAAGAGGAGGATCTTATAACGTCAGGTAGTTCCTTTTTGTCTTCTAGGTGTCAATGGAGACTTGCACTGAGAAGTTTTACAGCAGTATTTATTTGGACATATTAATCCTTTAGAAAGGATTTTATAATTGGCAGTGTGCAGGCACTTGGTATATGTGTGAGACTAAGGGGTTAATTTTCATACGTTTTGGGATATTTTCCTGTCTATATATAGAGGCTGTCTATAAACATTTTAATAAGTCTGAGGAATTAAAAATTACTTTGATTGTAAGTTCCAATGAGAATAGGGCCCTCAATTCCCCCTGTATTTGTCTGTAAAATGTCTTATATTGTATGTTTTCACTGTTCTTATATCTTTGTACCCATGGACACATGGATCCCTTTCACTTGACTTAGTTCTTGAACGGAGCAGCGCCATTTTAAAGGGACAGTCAAAAAAAATTCATGATTTAAATAGGGCATGTAATTTTAAACAATTTTCCAATTTACTTGTATTTCGAATTTTGCTTTGTTCACTTGTATTTCTTAGTTGAAAGCTAAACCTAGGAGGTTCATATGCTAATTTCTTAGACCTTGAAGGCCACCTCTAATCTGAAAGCATTTTGACAGTTTTTCACCACTAGAGGGCGTTAGTTCATATGTTTCATATAGAAAACATTGAGCTCAGGCACGTGAAGCTCCTAGCAGTCAGCACTGATTGGATAAAAATGCAAGTCTGTCAAAAGAACTGAAATAAGGGGGCAGTCTGCAGAGGCATAGATACAAGGCAATTAGAGGTAAAACATATATTAATATAACGGTGTTGGTTATGCAAAACTGGGGAATGGGTAATAAAGGGATTATCTAACTTTTAAAAAAAAACAAATTCTGATGTTTACTGTCCCTTTAAGCTGCTTCTGAATGTTGATAGTTTATCGATCATTTGTGCAGCTCTTTCTTGGTAGTGAGGTCTATGTTAAGATTGAAGGGTCAGGTAGGGCACCTCAATCTGAGGTGTAGAGGTACCGTTTTATTTGTAAGATAAGGAATAAACGTAATAAAATTTTCTGTGATTTTTTTTTTTTTTTTTGAGGATTTAAAAAAAAAAAAATATGGACGCAGTGTAATTTTATTTTCTGGATCGTTCCAATTAATTGGGCATTATTTTTATCATGGACATGGATCGGGTCTGCTCCTATAAATAAATGCTTATTGTGTCTTGAGGCCCAAATTGTTTTGCCTATGCAATTTTGTTCCTCATGTTTACACAATACTTTTAAAATGTAAATATAAACTTATTGAGCCTCATGTCTCTCAGAATGATGCTGTTCAGGCAAGGCCACAGCTTTCTCCACAAATGTCCCAAGCTTCAATGGTTACACATATAGTGCCCTTTAATTCCTCTCAGCCTCCTGGAGGAGTTTTTGTGCCATCAGATTTTGCAGCACAGATATCTTCTGTGATATCTGCGGCATTATCTGCTTTTCCCATGTTGGGGAAGTGCAAGAGGAAATCTAAACATTTTTCAGAGTGTAAGGTGTCCTGTCTGCTGCTACGCAACTTGTCCTTCCTCATAAGTCTGAGGAGGATACCTAAAGATTCATGGTGCACTGTACCTAAAGTATAAGGGGCTATTTCCACTCTGGCTAAGAGAACTACGATCCCTATAGAGGATAGCTGCTCCTTTTAAGGATCCCATGGACAAGAAGCTGAAGGCTTATTTGAAAAAGATGTATGTTCATCAGGGTCTTCAGTGGCAACCTGCAATTTGTATTGCCACAGTAGCAAGTGCTGTATCTTATTGGTGTAATGCCTTGTCTGAATCTATTTAAAGGGACACTGTACCCAAAATTTTTCTTTCGTGATTCAGATTGAGCATGCAATTTTAAGCAACTTTCTAATTTACACCTATTATCAAATTTTCTTCATTTTCTTGGTATCTTTATTTGAAATGCAAGAATGTAAGTTTAGATGCCGGCCCATTTTTGGTGAACAACCTAGGTTGTCCTTGCTGATTGGTGGATAAATCCATCCACCAATAAAATAGTGCTGTCCAGAGTACTGAAACAAAAAAAAGCTTAGATGCCTTTTTCAAATAATGATAGCAAGAGAACGAAGGAGTAAGTTAGAAAGTTGCTTAAAATTGCATGCTCTTTCTGAATTACAAAAGAAAAATTTGGGTACAGTGTCCCTTTAAGTTGAGACTCTTAGAAGACATCCAAGATAGGGTTAAGGCTTTCAAACTAGCCAATTCCTTTATTTTTGATGCTAACATGCAAGTTATTAGACTGGTTTCACTGTCCTAGCCTTCCGGGCTTTGTGGCTAAAGTCTTGGTCAGCTGATTTTACCTCCAAGCTTCTGGCGCTTCCTTGTTTGGACCTGGTCTGGCAAAAATAATTTGAAATTACGGGTGGAAAAGGGTCTTTTTTTACCTCAAGACAAGAAGAAGAGACCTAAAGGACGTCAGAGTAATTTTCGTTCCTTTCGTAACTTCAAAGGACAGAAGTCTTCCTCTCCCTCTTCCAAGCAGGAGCAGTCCAAGTCTTCTTGGAAGCCCAATCAGTCTTGGAACAAGGAGAAATAAGACAGACACGGATGGGTATAGCGCTAGACCAAACACCTACTAAGCCTCACTAAAATTATTGCCTCCTCCCTAGACAATATCGAAATTAAAATGAAAATACAAAGGATATAGGAGGCGCTATAGAGCCGTAGGATATATAGACAGATCTATGGATATAAAATTGGCTGTATTAAACCAGCCTTAGAAAATCTAAAATCATGTACCAAATCCCTTCATATATTTAGTAATCAATAAAAGTGTAGTTTAATCGAGTGGCAATAAATCCTTACAGCATAGACTTGATGGGTGTAAAATAAAACAGAAGGGCAGAGAACCAGGAGTCCTTACTGCATATAAAATACAATTTATTGTCAGAATAAAACTTAGTAATCAAATGCAATATTCAGTTAAAACATATGCAATATTCAGTGAAACATAACCTGTTTTGTTCAATAAATTCACAGCTAAAATACACAGCTAAAATCCGGCTGCTCCTTCAGATGTAAAACAGCGATGATCCCGTGAATTACATCACCCGGTGTCCGGATCCTGGGTGACCACTTGCGCAAGTGTTAGTTACCACGGTTATTTCACAGGATGCCCTCTGCACTTCTGTACGCCAGGGTACACAGAGTTCTGTCCAGCTCCAATTCTTCAGACGTACTTACCTGCAGGAAAGGTGTGGGAGTGGTAACGAATCACCTGTGCAGAGAGAGGATTTAAGGACAGAGGTGAGCAGGAAGTAGCATCTTGAAAAAGACCCAGGAAAGGGGTTGAAACGCGTAGAGGACTTACCTGCTACTGTTTGTGAACGTCTGAAGAATTGGAGCTGGACAGAACTCTGTGTACCGTGGCGTACAGAAGTGCAGAGGGCATCCTGTGTCTGGCCAGGTAAGGAGACCGTTGGCAGACACGTTTGGGCGGACATTTGAAAGGAGGTAAGAAAGCCTCCCGACTTTGTTTATATATTTGACTGTCTGTGTTTAAGAGGACAGTAAGGAATGAACTTTTAAACCATCGGGGGCTAAGTTTTGAATTAAGAGAGACTGGAGTTATAACGGTCCTATTTGGGGGCGCTGACTCGAATATCACAAAGTTGGAAAAGTAACACAAACCCACATTGTCATTCTGGACATTAATTTCCGGGGATCCCCATGGGACAATAACATTAGGATTTGAACACAAGCGTCTTTAGGTGTTCTCCACTAGCTATCATTTATATCCTCATTTACGAGTATCTGAGAGGTTTGAAATAGTTTGAATGGCTTAACCGGTTCTGATTTTTTGTATGTGTGAATGGTATTGGATTTTACATTGATTTTAGCTGTGTATTTTAGCTGTGAATTTATTGAACAAAACAGGTTATGTTTCACTGAATATTGCATATGTTTTAACTAAATATGTTTTAACTGAATATTGCATTTGATTATTAAGTTTTATTCTGACAATAAATTGTATTTTATATGCAGTAAGGACTCCTGGTTCTCTGCCCTTATGTTTTATTTTACACCCATCAAGTCTATGCTGTAAGGATTTATTGCCACTCGATTAAATTACACTTTTATTGATTACTAAATATATGAAGGGATTTGGTACGTGATTTTAGATTTTCTAAGGCTGGTTTAATACAGCCAATTTTATATCCATAGATCTGTCTATATATCCTACGGCTCTATAGCGCCTCCTATATCCTTTGTATTTTCATTGGAACAAGGAGAAGCAATCAAAGAAACCCTCAGCTGAGTCTAAGTCAGCATGAAGGGTCTGCCCACGGTCCGGGATCGAATCAAGTGGGGGGCAGACGTTCCATGTTTTGTCAAGCGTGGAGACAAGATGTCCCAGATGCTTGGGCTGTGGATATAGTATCTTAGGGTTACAAAATAGAATCTAAATCTTTCCCTCCCAGGGGCAGATTCCACCTAAAAGATTATCTGCAGATCAGGTAAAGAGAGGCATTCTTGAACTGTGTTCAGGACCTTTCTTCCCTATGAGTGATTGTTCCAGTAAGGGAACAGGGTCTTGGATTTTATTTAAATCTGTGGTTCCCAAAAAAGTTAATGGTTTGACCCATTTTAGACCTGAAGTGTGTCAACAAATTTCTCACGGTACCGTCCTTCAGAATGGAAACCATTCATTCCATTCTTCCTTTGGTCCAAGAGGGTCAGTTCATGACGACCATAGACCTGAAGGACGCGTATCTTCATGTTCCCATCCACAGGGATCATCAAAAATTCCTCACATTCCCTTTTCTAGACGAGCACTTTCAGTTTGTGGCTCTTCCATTTGGCCTTGCCACAGCTCCCAGAATTTTCTCAAAGGTTCTGGGGGCTCTTTTGACAGTGATCAGGTTTTGAGATATTGCAGTGGCGCCCTACCTGGACATCATATTGGTTCAGGCGCCATGTTTTCAACAAGCAAACGCTCATACAGAGATCTTGTTGTCTTTTTCTACATTCCCACAGATGGAAAGTGAATCTGGAAAAGAGTTCCCTTGTTCCAGCTACAAGGGTGTTTTTCTTCTGTTATGTGTGATCAGTCCACGGGTCATCATTACTTCTGGGATATAACTCCTCCCCAACAGGAAATGCAAGAGGATTCACCCAGCAGAGCTGATATAGCTCCTCCCCTCCACGTCAGTCCCAGTCATTCTCTTGCACCCAACGACTAGATAGGATGTGTGAGAGGACTATGGTGATTATACTTAGTTTTTATGACTTCAATCAAAAGTTTGTTATTTTACAATAGCACCGGAGCGTGTTATTACTTCTCTGGCAGAGTTTGAAGAAGAATCTACCAGAGTTTTTTACTATGATTTTAACTGGAGTAGTTAAGATCATATTGCTGTTCTCGGCCATCTGAGGGAGGTAAAGGCTTCAGATCAGGGGACAGCGGGCAGATGAATCTGCATTGAGGTATGTAGCAGTTTTTATTTTCTGAATGGAATTGATGAGAAAATCCTGCTATACCGTTATAATGACATGTATGTATACACTTCAGTATTCTGGGAATGGTATTTCACCGGAACTACTCTGTTAAAGGTCACTAATCCTTTTAATAAATATTATCATGTTAAACGTTTTTGCTGGAATGTAGAATCGTTTACATTGCTGAGGTACTGAGTGAATATATGTTTGGGCATTATTTTCCACTTGGCAGTTGTCTGCTTTAAATTGTGACAGTTTCGTTTCTCCTCACTGCTGTGTGTGAGAGGGAGGGGCCGTTTTTGGCGCTCTTTTGCTACGCATCAAAAATTTCCAGTCAGCTACTATTATATTTCTTGCATGATCCGGTTCACTGACAGATCTCAGGGGTCTTCAAACTTCTTTGAAGGGAGGTACATTCTCTCAGCAGAGCTGTGAGAATTTTATATTGACTGTGAATAAAAACGTTACTCTATAATTTTTTATGTCAAATTTAGTTATTGTTATTTACTAATGGGAACAAACCTTTGCTAAAAGTTGGGTTATTTTAAAGTCGATGCTATAACTGTTTTTCAGTTCATTATCTCAACTGTCATTTAATCGTTTAAGTACCTCTTTGAGGCACAGTACGTTTTTGCTAAAAAAGATTATAACCAGGTTGCAAGTTATTGCTAGTGTGTTAAACATGTCTGACTCAGAGGAAGATATCTGTGTCATTTGTTCCAATGCCAAGGTGGAGCCCAATAGAAATTTATGTACTAACTGTATTGATGCTACTTTAAATAAAAGTCAATTTGTACAATGTGAACAAATTTCACCAAACTGCGAGGGGAGAGTTATGCCGACTAACTCGCCTCACGCGGCAGTACCTGCATCTCCCGCCCGGGAGGTGCGTGATATTATGGCGCCTAATACATCTGGGCGGCCATTACAGATAACATTACATGATATGGCTACTGTTATGACTGAAGTTTTGTCTAAATTACCAGAACTAAGAGGCAAGCGTGATCACTCTGGGGTGAGAACAGAGTGCGCTGACAATACTAGGGCCATGTCTGATACTGCGTCACAGCTTGCAGAGCATGAGGACGGAGAGCTTCATTCTGTGGGTGACGGTTCTGATCCAAACAGATTGGATTCAGATATTTCAAATTTTAAATTTAAATTGGAGAACCTCCGTGTATTACTAGGGGAGGTCTTAGCGGCTCTCAATGATTGTAACACCGTTGCAATACCAGAGAAACTGTGTAGGTTGGATAAATACTTTGCGGTACCGGCGAGTACTGACGTTTTTCCTATACCTAAGAGATTAACTGAAATTGTTACTAAGGAGTGGGATAGACCCGGTGTGCCGTTCTCACCCCCTCCAATATTTAGAAAGATGTTTCCAATAGACGCCACCACTCGGGACTTATGGCAAACGGTCCCTAAGGTGGAGGGAGCAGTTTCTACTTTAGCTAAGCGTACCACTATCCCGGTGGAGGATAGCTGTGCTTTTTCAGATCCAATGGATAAAAAATTAGAGGGTTACCTTAAGAAAATGTTTGTTCAACAAGGTTTTATATTGCAACCCCTTGCATGTATCGCGCCGATTACGGCTGCGGCAGCATTTTGGATTGAGTCTCTGGAAGAGAACCTTAGTTCATCTACGCTTGACGATATTATGGACAGGCTTAGAGTCCTTAAACTAGCTAATTCATTCATTTCGGAGGCCGTAGTACATTTAACCAAACTTACGGCTAAGAACTCTGGATTCGCCATACAGGCACGTAGAGCACTGTGGCTAAAATCCTGGTCAGCTGATGTTACTTCTAAGTCCAAATTACTTAATATACCTTTCAAGGGGCAGTCCTTATTTGGGCCCGGTTTGAAAGAAATTATCGCTGACATTACAGGAGGTAAGGGCCACGCCCTACCTCAAGACAAAGCCAAAGCTAAGGCTAGACAGTCTAATTTTCGTCCCTTTCGGAATTTCAAAACAGGAGCAGCGTCAACCTCCACTGCACCAAAACAGGAAGGAGCTGTTGCTCGTTACAGGCAAGGCTGGAAACCTAACCAGTCCTGGAATAAGGGCAAACAGGCCAGGAAACCTGCTGCTGCCCCAAAGACAGCATGAATCGAGAGCCCCCGATCCGGGACCGGATCTAGTGGGGGGCAGACTTTCTCTCTTCGCCCAGGCCTGGGCAAGAGATGTTCAGGATCCCTGGGCGCTGGAGATCATATCTCAGGGATACCTTCTGGACTTCAAATTATCTCCACCAAAAGGGAGATTTCATCTGTCAAGGTTGTCAACAAACCAGATAAAGAAAGAAGCGTTTCTACGCTGTGTACAAGATCTGTTATTAATGGGAGTGATCCATCCAGTTCCACGGTCGGAACATGGACAAGGGTTCTACTCAAACCTGTTTGTGGTTCCCAAAAAAGAGGGAACTTTCAGGCCAATCTTAGATTTAAAGATTCTAAACAAATTCCTAAGAGTTCCATCGTTCAAAATGGAAACTATTCGGACAATCTTACCTATGATCCAAAGGGGTCAGTACATGACCACAGTGGATTTAAAAGATGCTTACCTTCACATACCGATTCACAAAGATCATCAACGGTATCTACGGTTTGCCTTCCTAGACAGGCACTACCAGTTTGTAGCTCTTCCATTCGGATTGGCTACGGCCCCAAGAATCTTCACAAAGGTTCTGGGTGCCCTTCTAGCGGTACTAAGACCGCGAGGGATTTCGGTAGCTCCGTACCTAGACGACATTCTAATACAAGCTTCAAGCTTTCAAACTGCCAAGTCTCATACAGAGTTAGTTCTGGCATTTCTAAGGTCGCATGGATGGAAAGTGAACGAAAAGAAGAGTTCTCTTTTTCCTCTCACAAGAGTTCCATTCTTGGGGACTCTTATAGATTCTGTAGAAATGAAGATTTACCTGACAGAAGACAGGTTAACAAAGCTTCAAGATGCATGCCGTGTCCTTCATTCCATTCAACACCCGTCAGTAGCTCAATGCATGGAGGTGATCGGCTTAATGGTAGCGGCAATGGACATAGTACCTTTTGCACGCCTACACCTCAGACCGCTGCAATTGTGCATGCTAAGTCAGTGGAATGGGGATTACTCAGATTTGTCCCCTACCCTGAATCTGAATCAAGAGACCAGAAATTCTCTTCTATGGTGGCTTTATCGGCCACACCTGTCCAGGGGGATGCCATTCAGCAGGCCAGACTGGACAATCGTAACAACAGACGCCAGCCTGCTAGGTTGGGGCGCTGTCTGGAATTCTCTGAAGACTCAGGGATTATGGAATCAGGAGGAGAGTCTCCTTCCAATAAACATTCTGGAATTGAGGGCAGTTCTCAATGCCCTTCTGGCTTGGCCCCAATTAACAACTCAGGGGTTCATCAGGTTTCAGTCGGACAATATCACGACTGTAGCTTACATCAACCATCAGGGAGGGACAAGAAGCTCCCTAGCAATGATGGAAGTATCAAAGATAATTCGCTGGGCAGAGTCTCACTCTTGCCATCTGTCAGCAATCCACATCCCGGGAGTGGAGAACTGGGAGGCGGATTTCTTGAGTCGCCAGACTTTTCATCCGGGAGAGTGGGAACTTCATCCGGAGATCTTTGCCCAAATACTTCGACGTTGGGGCAAACCAGAGATAGATCTCATGGCGTCTCGCCAGAACGCCAAACTTCCTCACTACGGGTCCAGATCCAGGGATCCGGGAGCGGTTCTGATAGATGCTTTGACAGCACCTTGGAACTTCGGGATGGCTTATGTGTTTCCACCCTTCCCGCTGCTTCCTCGATTGATTGCGAAAATCAAACAGGAGAGAGCATCAGTGATTCTAATAGCGCCTGCATGGCCACGCAGGACTTGGTATGCAGATCTAGTGGACATGTCATCCTGTCCACCTTGGTCTCTACCTCTAAGACAGGACCTTCTGATACAGGGTCCATTCAAACATCAAAATCTAACTTCTCTGAAACTGACTGCTTGGAAATTGAACGCTTGATTTTATCAAAGCGTGGTTTTTCTGAGTCGGTTATTGATACCCTGATCCAGGCTAGGAAGCCTGTTACCAGAAAGATTTACCATAAAATATGGCGCAAATACCTATACTGGTGCGAATCCAAACGTTACTCCTGGAGTAAGGTTAGGATTCCTAGGATATTGTCTTTTCTACAAGAAGGTTTAGAAAAGGGTTTATCGGCTAGTTCTTTAAAGGGACAGATTTCAGCTCTGTCCATCTTGTTACACAGGCGTCTGTCAGAAAATCCAGACGTCCAGGCCTTTTGTCAGGCTTTAGCTAGGATCAAGCCTGTGTTTAAAGCCGTTGCTCCGCCATGGAGTTTAAACTTAGTTCTTAACGTTTTACAAGGTGTTCCATTTGAACCCCTTCATTCCATTGATATAAAATTGTTATCTTGGAAAGTTCTGTTTTTAATGGCTATTTCCTCGGCTCGAAGAGTCTCTGAGTTATCAGCATTACATTGTAATTCTCCTTATCTGATTTTTCACTCAGATAAGGTAGTTCTGCGTACTAAACCTGGGTTCTTACCTAAGGTAGTTACTAACAGGAATATCAATCAAGAGATTGTCGTTCCATCCTTGTGTCCAAATCCTTCTTCAAAGAAGGAACGTCTTCTACACAATCTGGATGTAGTTCGTGCCCTCAAGTTCTACTTACAGGCAACTAAAGATTTTCGCCAAACTTCTTCCCTGTTTGTCGTTTATTCTGGACAGAGGAGAGGTCAAAAAGCTTCTACTACCTCTCTCTCGTTTTGGCTTCGTAGCATAATACGTTTAGCCTATGAGACTGCTGGACAGCAGCCTCCTGAAAGAATTACAGCTCACTCCACTAGAGCTGTGGCTTCCACTTGGGCCTTTAAGAATGAGGCCTCTGTTGAACAGATTTGCAAGGCTGCAACTTGGTCTTCGCTTCATACTTTTTCCAAATTTTACAAATTTGACACTTTTGCTTCTTCGGAGGCTATTTTTGGGAGAAAGGTTCTTCAGGCAGTGGTTCCTTCTGTATAATGAGCCTGCCTATCCCTCCCGTCATCCGTGTACTTTTGCTTTGGTATTGGTATCCCAGAAGTAATGATGACCCGTGGACTGATCACACATAACAGAAGAAAACATAATTTATGCTTACCTGATAAATTCCTTTCTTCTGTTGTGTGATCAGTCCACGGCCCGCCCTGTTTTTAAGGCAGGTAAATATCTTTTAAATTATACTCCAGTCACCACTTCACCCTTGGTTACTCCTTTCTCGTTGATTCTTGGTCGAATGACTGGGACTGACGTGGAGGGGAGGAGCTATATCAGCTCTGCTGGGTGAATCCTCTTGCATTTCCTGTTGGGGAGGAGTTATATCCCAGAAGTAATGATGACCCGTGGACTGATCACACAACAGAAGAAAGGAATTTATCAGGTAAGCATAAATTATGTTTTTTTTTTTTTTGGGACCATAATAGTTTCTCTACCTATGGATATTTTAATGACGGAGGTCAGAATATCCAAAATTCTCTCTCCTTGTGCCTCTACAGTCTACTGATCGGGCATCAGGGGCTCAATGTATGGAGGTAATTGGTCTGATGGTCGCTTCCATGGACATCATTCCCTTTGCTCGATTCCATTTCAGAGCTCTGCAGTTGTGCATGCTCAGACAATAGAACGGAGACCATTCGGATCTATCTTAGAGGATAGATCTAAACCAGTCGACAAGACTCTCCTGTGGTGGCTTTCTCTTGACCATCTATCTCAGGGCACATGTTTATGGAGACCTTCCTGGGTTATTGTGATCACTGACGCCAGCCTTCTAGGCTGGGGAGCAATCTGGGACTCGTTAAAGGCACAGGGACTATGGACTTGGATGGAGTCTGTTCTCCCCATAAACATCTTGGAGTTGAAAGCGATTTACAATACTTTGATGGCTTGGCCTCAATTGTCCTTAACCGGTTTATCAGGTTCTAGTCGGACAACATCATCTCAGTGGCTTACATCAACCACCAGGGAGGAACGCAGAGTTCCTTAGCCATTAAGGAGGTGGCTCAGATTATTCAGTGTGCGGAAGCTCACAATTGTCTTTCTGCCTTCCACATTCCAGGAGTGGACAACTGGGAAGTGGATTTCCTGAGCAGACAGACATTTCATCCTGGGGCGTGGGCTCTCCATCCGGAGGTGTTCTCAAGGTTAACCCTCAAGTGGGGGGGGTACAGGAGTTGGATCTGATGGCATCTCGGCAGAATGCCAAGGTACGATTTCAAGTTCAAGAGATCCGCAGCCGCTTTGATAGATGCTCTGCTGGTTCCATGGGTTTTCAGTCTAGCATATCTGTTTCCTCTATTTGAGCTTCTTCCACGAGTCATTGCTTGTATCAAACAGGAGAGAGCGTTAGTTATTCTAATAGCTCCTGCATGGCCTTGCAGGATCTGGTATGCAGACCTAGTTAAGTTGTCATCTGTACCACCTTGGAGGTTACCTCCTGAGGAAGGACCTTCTAACTCATGGTCCATTCCTCCATCCAAATCTTATTTCTCTGAAGCGGACTGCTTGGAGATTGAAACCTTAGTTCTGTCTAAGCTTGGGTTTTCTGAGTCATTCATTGAGACCATGCTGCTTGTTTGCAAGCATGTAACTCGTACAATTTACCATAAGGTATGGCATAAGTATTTTTTTTTTTTTATTGGTGTGAATCAAAGGGCTACTCTTGATGTAGGGTCAGGATTCTTAGAATGTTGTCTTTTCTCCAGGAAGGTCTGGAGAAAGGGTTGTCAGTCAGTTCTCTTAAAGGTTCAATTTCTGCATTAGCTATTCTTTTACATAAGCGTCTGGCGGATGTGCCAGATGTGCAATCTTTTTGTCAGGTCCTGGTCAGAATCAGGCCTGTGTTTATACCTGTTGCTCCTCCTTGGAGCCTTAATTTTGTTAAAGTTTTACAGCAGGCTCCGTTTGAGCCAATGCATTCCATAGATATTAAATTAAAGGTCAACTTCGCGCAACTGCCCCACGGCATTGGATAGACTTTGTAAAATGAGGGTGGGTTTAATTAATCAAATATGTTATATATTTAATTTCAATTTTTAATGTTTTGTTTTGAGCGCTCCGATAAGCGCAGCATTCCCGCCTGGCATTTTGTCAAATTGATTGACAGATGACTATTCTTAAAAGAATGAATCCTTGTGTGTGTCCCCCCCCCCCCCCCTGGGCATTCAGTCCCATTGCATAAACGTCACGTCCCAGGGGGAAACAAGGATTTGTTCTTTTAAGAATCTTCATCGGTCAATCAACTTGACAAAATGCCGGGCAGGAGAGCTGTGCTTACGTTTGGAGCGCTCAATAGGTAAAAATGTTAAAATAAATAAAAAATAAAATAAAAAAAGAATACTGAACTATAACAAATTTGATTAATTAAACCCACCCTCATTTTGCAAAGTCTATCCAATGCCGTGGGGGTAGTTGCATGAAGTTGACCTTCACTTTAAGTTAAAGAACAAGGGGATATGGGAACGCGCTGTAAAAAACAGCATATGAGAGGTAAAGAACTATATAAGGAATGTGGATTACACAAGAGTATAATAAAAAAGTTTATATTTGTTTATAATTATATTACAATAAGCGATGCCGGCATCTGATACAAAGTAAAATAGTACAATTAAAATAGGATGAGAATCAGCATAAATTATAAAACATCAGTGTGTAGTGCTATAAGTAACTATAAAAATAATGTTGCAAAGTAACACAATGTTAAAATTGAAACAGAGTCAATGTTACCGTCCTTTCACAATCAGGCCAGTGATTAGAGTGTCTGATCCAGCTGTTTATATGAATGCAGGTATGACTTGGAAAATTCCCTCTGCGTTGTTTTTAAAACAGCGAAAAGCTTGCAAAATCTTCTGGCTTGTATCCAATGACTGTGAGTTAAATTTCAGACACATTCACAGCCGTATTTGCGGGATGTCCCGTGCTGTGGACCGGTTCCGGTCAGGAGGTCAGAGTGCAGGAGTAATGATAAGCAACGACAGACTTCGTTTCTTTGAAGTAAAAATGAATCAGACTGCTTTTAACAAATGTGGGTCATGGGTGGGAATTACGCATATAGAGTCAATTCATATATTAAAGAGGCTCGATGCACCACACCTACCGCATATGTAAGTCAAGCAGTTGTATTGCAAATGGAGTTTGTAACAGCGTCCATATTATTCAGATTCCAGTGCTGGACAGAAGAAAGTAGATCATGGGTATGATGGTATTTCCAAGAAAAAACAACTCTGTGAATTAGAGTTGGTCTCAACCACCTTACCTACTACTTAATTTCACAAGTTATGAGCAAATTTCTACGCGTTTCAGCCTAGTCAGGCCTTTAAATACACTGTGGTTCTCTGTGATTGGATGAGAGAAAGTCATGTGATTGGATGAGAGAAAGTCATGTGATTGGATGAGAGAGTCATGTGATTGGATGAGAGAAAGTCATGTGATTGGATGAGAGAGAGTCATGTGATTGGATGAGAGAGAGTCATGTGATTGGATGAGAGAGAGTCATGTGATTGGATGAGAGAGAGTCATGTGATTGGATGAGAGAGAGTCATGTGATTGGATGAGAGAGAGTCATGTGATTGGATGAGAGAGAGTCATGTGATTGGATGAGAGAGAGTCATGTGATTGGATGAGAGAGAGTCATGTGATTGGATGAGAGAGAGTCATGTGATTGGATGAGAGAGAGTCATGTGATTGGATGAGAGAGAGTCATGTGATTGGATGAGAGAGAGTCATGTGATTGGATGAGAGAGAGTCATGTGATTGGATGAGAGAGAGTCATGTGATTGGATGAGAGAGAGTCATGTGATTGGATGAGAGAGAGTCATGTGATTGGATGAGAGAGAGTCATGTGATTGGATGAGAGAGAGTCATGTGATTGGATGAGAGAGAGTCATGTGATTGGATGAGAGAGAGTCATGTGATTGGATGAGAGAGAGTCATGTGATTGGATGAGAGAGAGTCATGTGATTGGATGAGAGAGAGTCATGTGATTGGATGAGAGAGAGTCATGTGATTGGATGAGAGAGAGTCATGTGATTGGATGAGAGAGAGTCATGTGATTGGATGAGAGAGAGTCATGTGATTGGATGAGAGAGAGTCATGTGATTGGATGAGAGAGAGTCATGTGATTGGATGAGAGAGAGTCATGTGATTGGATGAGAGAGAGTCATGTGATTGGATGAGAGAGAGTCATGTGATTGGATGAGAGAGAGTCATGTGATTGGATGAGAGAGAGTCATGTGATTGGATGAGAGAGAGTCATGTGATTGGATGAGAGAGAGTCATGTGATTGGATGAGAGAGAGTCATGTGATTGGATGAGAGAGAGTCATGTGATGAGAGTCATGTGATGAGAGTCATGTGATGAGAGTCATGTGATGAGAGTCATGTGATGAGAGTCATGTGATGAGAGTCATGTGATGAGAGTCATGTGATGAGAGTCATGTGATGAGAGTCATGTGATGAGAGTCATGTGATGAGAGTCATGTGATGAGAGTCATGTGATGAGAGTCATGTGATGAGAGTCATGTGATGAGAGTCATGTGATGAGAGTCATGTGATGAGAGTCATGTGATGAGAGTCATGTGATGAGAGTCATGTGATGAGAGTCATGTGATGAGAGTCATGTGATGAGAGTCATGTGATGAGAGTCATGTGATGAGAGTCATGTGATGAGAGTCATGTGATGAGAGTCATGTGATGAGAGTCATGTGATGAGAGTCATGTGATGAGAGTCATGTGATGAGAGTCATGTGATGAGAGTCATGTGATGAGAGTCATGTGATGAGAGTCATGTGATGAGAGTCATGTGATGAGAGTCATGTGATGAGAGTCATGTGATGAGAGTCATGTGATGAGAGTCATGTGATGAGAGTCATGTGATGAGAGTCATGTGATGAGAGTCATGTGATGAGAGTCATGTGATGAGAGTCATGTGATGAGAGTCATGTGATGAGAGTCATGTGATGAGAGTCATGTGATGAGAGTCATGTGATGAGAGTCATGTGATGAGAGTCATGTGATGAGAGTCATGTGATGAGAGTCATGTGATGAGAGTCATGTGATGAGAGTCATGTGATGAGAGTCATGTGATGAGAGTCATGTGATGAGAGTCATGTGATGAGAGTCATGTGATGAGAGTCATGTGATGAGAGTCATGTGATGAGAGTCATGTGATGAGAGTCATGTGATGAGAGTCATGTGATGAGAGTCATGTGATGAGAGTCATGTGATGAGAGTCATGTGATGAGAGTCATGTGATGAGAGTCATGTGATGAGAGTCATGTGATGAGAGTCATGTGATGAGAGTCATGTGATGAGAGTCATGTGATGAGAGTCATGTGATGAGAGTCATGTGATGAGAGTCATGTGATGAGAGTCATGTGATGAGAGTCATGTGATGAGAGTCATGTGATGAGAGTCATGTGATGAGAGTCATGTGATGAGAGTCATGTGATGAGAGTCATGTGATGAGAGTCATGTGATGAGAGTCATGTGATGAGAGTCATGTGATGAGAGTCATGTGATGAGAGTCATGTGATGAGAGTCATGTGATGATTTTTCACAGTTTAATCAACATTCGTTATATGTTTATAAATACCTCAACATTTTGTTCTATTTTGATGAATGTTAGAACTAATGAGCATTGGAGTAAAAGCATTTAGATTGTGCAGTAGATCTATATACCAGAGATAATACAAAAAATTGTACATGAAATATTTCCATGAAAGATTATGGAAAAATATGAAAAAATATATATATATATATAAAACCACGAGCAGTACGTATTTGCAACAAAAAACTTTTTTAGTGGTGATTAAGTCGTGAGTATGGTTAACTCTAAAAAATATTGAAGTGAAATGCTATAGAAATATGATATCAAAAACATGCCCTTATTTGGAAGACATATCGTTTTTTGAAAGACAGATCGTTTTTTGAAAGACAGATCGTTTTTTGAAAGACAGATCGTTTTTAGGAGTTGCATCTTTTTTTGATTGTTAAATCTTTTTTTGAAAGGCATGTCATTTATTAAGGTACTTTGAAGTCTAGATTATAAAATTGAGGTCTAATTCAGAATTAAGGCCATACGGGTGAAGACTTTTATAGTTGTATATAAATTCCGCTTCTGTCTTGGTGAGGAGTGTGTTCATATTTCCTCCTCTATTGCCTAAATTAATCTTTTTAATTCCCCAGAATTTGAAATGTTTCAGGTTACTAGAATGTTTCTCTTTAAAATGTGCATAAAGATTAGTGTCAACAGATTCGTGTTCAATTTTTAATGTGTTCACGTATTCTGTCTTAACATTCTGCTCGTTTGTCCGAAGTAAAATAATTTACAAGAGCATTGAATGCAATAGATTATGTTTTTGTCTGTACATCTAATCAGTTCTCTAATTTTAGTGAACTGACCCGTCGTAGTGGACTTAATTTCTTTTATTTTTGAGCTATATTTGCAGGACTTGCATGAATTGCATGGGTAGAAACCAACAAGTGCTTCACCTTCGAGATCTCTATCATTTTTTGTTTTATTCTTTTTGAATTCGCTAGGTGAAAGCCAATTCTTTAGATTTTTTGTTTTTTTTAAAAATAACATCCGGATGGTTTTTTTAATCTGTGACCTAGAACTTGGTCTTGTTTTAGAAGATACCCGTGTTTAAGTATCTTTTTTATCTCTGAATGTTGTACACTATAGTTAGTGATAAAAGGTATGAATAGATTGTCTAGGTTATTCTCCTCTAAGTTGTGCTTTTTAAGAGGATTTCTTTTTTCTTTGGTTTTTGTGATCAAAAGTGATTCTCTTTCTATATTGGCAACTTCTTTCTGTGTCCTCTCTATTAGTCTAGGGTCATATCCCTTTTCAATGAATCTGGTACTAAGGATTTCTGATTGTGATTTATAGGTATCTAAGGAGGAACAGTTCTTTTTTACCCTCATGAACTGACTTTTAGGGATGTTTAATTTCCACTGAGCCAGGTGACAACTTTCAGAGTGGACATAATTGTTGGCATCAATGTCTTTGAAGTAGGTTTGGGTATGTACCTGATTATTTATTTCTACTTCAATGTCTAAGAAGTGGATTTTATGACTACTGTAATCGTGTGTGAATGAAATGCCCATGTTGTTAGTATTGATATCTATCATAAAGGATTCGAGAAGCTCGGTCTCCTCTCCATATTATAAAAATGTCATCTATGTATCTGCAATAATGCACAAGGTTCGCCCCCCATGGGCCATTATAGATATTTTGTTCTTCAAACTGACCCATGAAAAGATTACTTTAAGATTCACTTTAAGTTATCTTGGATGGTTTTGTTTCTTATTGCTATCTCTTCTGCTCGGAGAGTTTTCGAAACGATTGGCTTTGCAGTGTGATTCGCCTTATCTTTCATGCGGATAAGGCGGTTTTTCATACTATATTGGGGTTTCTCCCTAAAGTTGTTTCGAATAGAAATATTAATCAGTACATTGTTGTTCCCTCTCTCTGTCCTAATACTTCGTCTCATAAGGAATGTCTGTTGCTTAACTTGAATATTGTGAGTACTTTTAAATTCTTCCATACAGGCGACAAAGGATTTTCACCAGTCTGCTGCCATGTTTGTTTGTTTCTCAGGAAAGCGTAAAAGTCGGGAGGCTACTGCTATATCTCTCTTCCTCTGGTTGAGAAGTATAATTCGTTTTGCTTATGAGACTGCTGCTCAGCAGCCTCCTGAGAGAATTACAGCTCATTCCATGATGGCTGTCTCCTCTTCTTGGGCTTTCAAAAATGAAGCTTTTGTAGAACAGATTTGCAAGGCTGCACATTGGTCCTCTCTGCATACTTGTTTCAAATTTTACAAATTTGATACTTTTGGCTCGGCTGAGGCTTCTTTTGGGAGAAAGATTCAAGCGGTGGTGCCTTCTGTTTAGGTCTGCCTGTCTTGTTCTCCCTCCTTATTGTAATTGGAATGACGTTGTGGACTCTCCATATCTTAGGAAAGAAAACAAAATTTATGCTTACCTGATGAATTTCTTTCCGTATATGGCGTACACGACCCCACCCTTAAGACCGTTATTTTTGGCTAAACCTCAGGCACCTCTACACCTTTTGTGTTATTCCTTTTTCCATTTCCCTTTGGTCGAATGACTGGGGATTATGGGTAGGGGAGTGACACTTAACAGCTTTGCTGTGGTGCTCTTTGCCTAAGCCTGCTGACCAGGAGTGATATTCCCACTAGTAATTGGAATGATGTCGTGGACTCTCCATATCCAGAAAGAACTGTATCGGGTAAGCATAATTTTTTTTTTTTTTTTTTTTTTTTTTACTTTTATTAGGAATTACAAAAATGTTACTATGCAAAGTCTCTAAATGACATCATAGTCACAAGTGGGTGACAGTCAACATTGAGATGCCTGCCCTGTTTTCTCAAATTGTGAATACTTAGATGATATGCAACATTTATAGCAGTTCCATATTAAACTTGTACTAAATAAATGTTGCTCAATGTCTTTAATCCTATGAGACTGGGAATGACTGATTTATTTGAAAAGCTAGGAGACCAAAATCAGACGTGTGTGTATCTCGGTACTCATCCCATGACCCAGCAAAATGCACAGCCCTTGGTGCTCAATAGCACTCACAGCCAACTGCACAGCCCTTGGTGCTCAATAGCACTCACAGCCAACTGCACAGCCCTTGGTGCTCAATAGCACTCACAGCCAGCTGTACAGCCCCCAGAGTCCCAGGCAGTTAACCCCAGACAAGTCTGGATGCAAAGCCCACAAGGAAAATTTCAAAACAAATTAATCAAGATCACACACAGAGAAAGTCTGACACTCACTTGCAAGTATACAACTTAAGATTAAAAGCAACAAATTGAAGAGTTAGTTACTGAATGTGGCCAAAAGGGTCAATCCTATCCACAGCCAAACAATGGATTTGCCCAGATCTTAGTGTGTTGCATTTTTAAAAGAAGAAATCCAGCTCTGAAAATGGCTGAATGCCACTGGTGGCCACCTTCGTCCCCATTTGTTTGCAGTTGAATATCACGAATAGGTATGTGCAGTCAGCAGTTTCGTTAGCTGCCGAATGCGGAAGACAGCCCCTCACAGCATTCAGTCCCTTTTTACAGAGTCGTATTTCTTCTTGCAAAAATGCAACACACTGTGCAAATTCATAGGTTAGTCTATTGCACTTTCACAAGAAGAAATCCGGCTCTGAAAAGAGCCGAATGCTTTGAGCGGCCGTATTTAGCAGCTAGCAAAACTGCTGAATGCACAGATCTAATAAACCTTTTTAAATCCGTTTAACATCTCGTTAGATGTAATGGGGTTTTCACTAGACTAACTCTTCACCACTTGCCTTACACAGGCTTGAGTCTGCAGCTGGCAACGCTACCTATGGTCCTATTGTTGGTATACAGTGCATTGTTTTGCAGGTGCTATGTAGCAGGTCTAGTCTTGAGACGTTTGCAGGTGCTATGTAGCAGGTCTAGTCTTGAGACGTTTGCAGGTGCTATGTAGCAGGTCTAGTCTTGAGACGTTTGCAGGTGCTATGTAGCAGGACTATTCTTGAGACGTTTGCAGGGTGCATTTCCAGCTGTGAGGGTTGCAAAAGTCAAATTTTTAAGGATATGGAGCAACATAAATAAAAGTATATTGTAAAGTTGTTCACTATCATAACTAAACATTTATAATCAAATCTCAAGGTGTTAACTTTTAAACTTTTGCTTTACTTTTAATTGTGCATAATGAAACATTGAGTTTAAAGGGACATGAAACCCAGATTTTCTTTCATGATTCAGATAGAGCATATAATTTTATGCTGTTTTTCAATGTACTTTTATTATCCACTTTACTTCATTCTCTTAGCAGGAGCAGCATTGCACCTCTGGGAGTTAGCTGAAAATATCAGTTGAGCCAATGATGAGGCATATACCTGCAGCCACCAATCAGCAGCTATCTCCCAGTAGTGCACTGCTGCTCCTGAGCCTATGTCAATATGCTTTTCCAACAAAGGACGCCAAGAGAACAGCATATTACATGATACAAGTACATTGGAAAGTTGTTTATAACTGTATATGAACCAGGGGGGGGAAAATGGGTTTAATGTCCTAACTTTTTTTTTTTTAGGTCAATTTTGGATTAATATAGAAATGTGCACTTAAATCTTTGTTGGTATGCTTGATTTGTAATATTAAGCCCCGTTAATGAAGTTCTGTGATTTGGCCATATGAGGGCGCAGGTGTTCTCTCTGCTAGATTTGGGTTTGTGTCCACAGTTGTAAATACCCAGAGCCTTTTACATTGATTTATTTTTAATTAAAATAAATATAAACTTGCTTTCAATATGCTTTGGGCAGACTCAGTGATTTGCCATATTTATAAAGTGAGCTCTAGTATACCTAGAGGGCAAATGCTGCAAAAGTCAATACTTTGAAGTCTTGGTAGGTGGTTGGAGTGAGTGGTGTATCCTTACCATTTAAGAGTTGCTTATGTTTTGTACTTTTATATTTCATCAGTAACATTTATAAGCTTTGCTTGAATGAAAAGCTACCGTATATATTAAGCCTAAACTTAACAAAATATAAAGTATTAAACTAAAGATCTTCAGCTCTTCTAGTAACATTTTTTTTAACCTTTGGTTTCTTTTTTTTTCTTTTTTTTTTCCTTCTTTTTTTACATTTCAGTTTGATTGTTAAGTGTGTGCTTGGAAAAGACTTAACCTTCCGTCCCTGGACACCATCATATGCTATGCTTTTGGCCTGTCTTTCCGCTGCTGCTCTGTCTAGATCAGGGATTCTTAACCAGTGTGTCCTGACACCCTAGTGTCACAGCACCCATCGAAGTGTGTCACAGGTACGGGGTATTGGGTGAAAAACTGAGGGTTGTTTTGAGTGGGTTGCACTATTGACTGTGAAGTGTAAACATGCAGAATAGGCAGACCAACAGTGTTTAGCCATTGTTCTTTTCACTTAGGTTAAAAAAAAATATATCTGCAATTTATAACAAATGTATGGATTGGAAAATGTGACCTTCCTGACAAAACCAAAAAGCATAGCACCCAGACTAGATATATCAACTATGAAAGGATGGGAGGAAAAGGGCGACTCCTAGTGCAGATCAGTACGGTATTTCTGAAACAATTCACTCCCCCAGTATTGCGGGTACTCACGTTTTCCAAAGCACCCGAATGGTGCAAGTGAAACTTACTGGGCTGTTGTAGTGGCCCAGTGCACATAACCCTTGGCGTCCCGGATGCGTGTGTTCCACTAGTGTTAGACCGGTGAAATCAAGCACGTAGACTACAAATCTTGCTTAATAATAAAAAGTGGAGTTTATATTTAAAAGATAAAAATACAAAGTACAATCATATAAAAACACATGTACTAATTGCTATGCGTTTCTCAGCGTCTGCTGCACTGTTTCCTCAGGCATATAGTACATAAAGCAAACAAGGTCTCCTATAACAAGAACCGCTACCAATTGGAAGTAAGTTACCTCCCTAATACCATACTGATCTGCACTAGGAGTCACCCTTTTCCTCCCTCCCTTTCATAGATCCTGGAATCCATCTTTGATTCTAAAAGGAGCAGCCCGCTACAGTGCACAGTTCTTTGGGACACTGCGAGTTCCCAGACCGCTCTCCTAGGCAATACCTCTGCCTTCCTACATTGTGAGTATATTCATCTACACATATTTGTTATCCAGTTACTATATTGGCTACATAAGGAGGCGCCCTTTTTTTTTTTTTTCCCCTTAGATATATCAACTGGTATACAGAAAACTGTGTACCACGATTCCCTCCAGAGACACAAATATGTTAGTGTAGGAAGCAAATCTTTATGGGTCACAGTTAATTTATTTATATATATTTTGTGTTGTGGGTTATAGATCTCTTCTAGCCTAAAGTTTGTTTTTGTACAGATTAAGAAATAAGATTGACCCTCTGTCACTGTGACTTAAAGGAACATCCGTAATCCGGCCTTACACATGCAGGCCTCACTTATATAAAGGTATCCCTTTAGGAGGTGACATGTTTATTTGTAACATGGGAAGGGGCTTGACAAAGTCTTGAAGAAAGTGAGCTATGGCTCCAAGAATTGTCTCCTAACCCTGAAAATATTCTTCATAGGTGCAGTGTTCTCCCCAGGATCTATTTAATGCATAACCCACCTGGCTGAATTTACTATCCACCAATATTAAAGGAACATTAAAGTTAAAATTGGTTTCATGAGTCAGAGCATGCCATTTATAATTACATTTCTATTTTAGTACTTACCTATTTGTTGTTCTTGATATCCTTTAACAAGCATACCTAGGTAGGCTCAGGAGCAGTAATGCAGTAGTGGGAGCTAGCTGCTGATTTGTAGCTGCATCTATATGAATATAGCTACTGACTCAATGTGTTCATCCAACCCCCAGTACTACATTGCTGCTCCTTCACTAAAGGATTCCAAGAGAATTAAAGGACCAGTCAACACATTAGATTTGCATAATCAACAAATGCAAGATAACAAGACAATGCAATAGCACTTAGTCTGAACTTCAAATGAATAGTAGATTTTTTTATAACAAATTTAAAAGTCAAGTATATTTCCACTCCCCTTGTACAATGTGATAGCAATCAGCCAATCACAAATGCATATACGTATAGTCTGTGAGTTCTTGCACATGCTCAGTAGGATCTGGCGATTCAAAAATTGTAAATATAAAAGACTGTGCACATTTTTTTTAATGGAAGTAAATTGGAAAGTTGTTTAAAATTACATGCTGTATCTCAATCATGAAAATTTAATTTAACCTGAGTGTCCCTTTAAGCAAATTTGATACAAGCTGAATTATGTAAGAACAATTTGGTTTTCATGTCTTTCAAGCTAAATTAGCCCACTTTTTCAATGTTATTAAATCAATTTGTTAACCTTTGCAATTTGTGCTTTAGATGGCATTTATAAATAGATTTGAAACCATATATCTGTATTTATCTTGGCTTTCAAAGCTGATACATACTAGGGGGGAATCTACAGAACGGATCACTGTTGATTTAACTACCTTTTTAAAATGGCTTCACTTACCCCTTCATTCTTATATGTGTCCATCACAGAATGGGAAGGACTAATTCTCCCCCACTCTATTGCATGGTGTGGCCGAAGCAGGAGGCAGCTTGAAGGTTCAGTAGGCTTTTGCAGCTTGGGCATAATTTAGACAGTTCTCTGGCTAGACTTTCGTACTAGGCAGAATAGCTCCTTCAAGAAGCTGGGTGTTCAAATTGGTGCTAAAATAAAATTTATTTCAGCTTTTTTCATTAAAAATGGACCTTTATTCCCTTGGACCCTGATACAATAAGTAAAGGTCCTATTTTAATTAAAGCTGGAATAATTTTATTTGTACATTGATTTTGGATGTGGCAGATCCTGGATTCCATCCCTTAATTGGAAATGTGATTGCTGTTTTGTTTTCTATCATTAGATTCAATGTTCCAATTGGTTGCTGCCATTTTCCGTGGGCAATAGGTTACTTTTTGTGTGCGAGTACACACAGGGATCATGGTAGGTCACACGGTGCACATGGATGCCTTTAAAATCGTGTCAAACCAGAGGGCTGAAGTGATCCTACAGACCAGGGAATGGAAAGTTCTGTTTACTTCGCAGACACCATCCTGAAAAAACTGCAAGCCGTATGCTGTGGTGCCTTTTTATCTTGTATAAGGCAGCATTATCAGTCCATCTCCAGATGGAGAAGCCAGCCCAGACACCATGCACCCAGGATATGTCAGCCTCAGACTTGTTATGGGATCATGAGTCAGTAGATAATTTGCCATGCGTTTGCTTATTTTGAGTATTTTTTTTTTTTACAGTACTATTATGAACAACTAAAAACAAAATGTTGGCTACAAAGGGCTTGATTTATCAACCCTTCTTCTCCCTTCAGCTGCAGGTTCTCACAAGAGAACCTGCAGTAAGGATTTATATTGCTTCCCTACCATCTTTCTCTGTCTCTTAGGTGGAGAATTTTAATTTCTCCGGTCTTGTCAGACCGGGGAAATTGACAGTTGCGGGCAGGGGCCGGGGTTGTACACAAGCACAAAATAGCGCTCGTGTGCCATGGTAAATTCAGACAGCGTATTGCTGCCTGATAGAGGAGAGCTCGGGCGGACAGGGACAAATATGTCTGCCCCTGTCCGCTCTTGATTGATAAATTGAGCCCTAATAGGTTACAAAGTTTACTACACCACCTTTTTTCTTTCTTGTAGCACTGAAAAGGTTGTGTTTTGTAATAAACCTGTAACTTTTTGTAATGTTACATATTCTTCATAAGGTTGACACCGATTGTGTGGCGGAACATTGATGGCTTCAAAAATAATCCCAGTATTTTAGAAGTTTCCTAATTTTCTAAATCAACATGGGGAAGTTTTGTAAATTAAATTATTTAAAAGTCCCTGAAAAAATATTGACTACTTTTTACTGAAATCTATAAACGCATTACTTGGATTCTGAGTGCAAAAGTAATAGAATCTGATCACTCCACTCCTCTCTTTGCCACCTAAGAGGTGGTTCCTCTCACAGCATTTTTTTATTATACCAGGGGGGCTGCTGGAAACAATTACTAAAACATGGTGGGATTAATAATCTAATGCATGGCAAACCTAAGATAGAAATCCAGCCTTTGCTATGGCAACTTCTAAGTAGCTTGTCTAAACAGATGATCTGCATTCTGGAACGGAAGATTCTGCCTAGATGTCAAATCTTCAGCTATAGTATCAAAGCTGCAGGAGTTATATTTCTTTTACAAGATATGAGTCCACGGATTTCATCCTTGTGGGATTTATCCTCCTGCTAGCAGGAAGTGGCAAAGAGCACCACAGCAGAGCTGTGTATATATAGCTCCTCCCTTCCCTCCACCTCCAGTCATTCTCTTTGCCTGTGTTAGTGATAGGAAGAGGTAAAGTGAGGTGTTAGTTTAGTTTCTTGAATCAAGAAGTTTTTTATTTTAAAATGAGTACTATTTTTCTCAGGGAGAAATCATCAGTCACTTAATCCCTAGGAGCTGATGCTGGGAGAGTGGAGACATCTTATTTTTCTGCCCTGATACTAATGATCATAGCAAAAATTATCTAAGATCTGGTTGGGTTTCCACTGAGCAGTTGAAGGTAGTGTAAATAAATATCTTCAGTGTGTCATGCTACAAGCAGCATTGAGGTATGTTCAGTCATTTGTTTCTGGGGAGACTGGTTACATCAGAACAGGCTGACATTTTTCCCTAACTGGGGAGGGATACTCCGTAAGCACTATAGATATAAAAATGGTTTTCCTGGATCCTCTTTTGTTATAATGATATCAGTGTGTTTGATTTTCACTTATTCATATGTGGGCTGACGCTGGGAGATGTGGTTTTGCTATCTATGGGCTGGTGTTTTTTTTGGATCATCAAAATAACAGGCCTGCAAGAGAGAGAGCTTTATTTGTGTGTTTTGGACAACTGGGAAGCGGACTTTTTAAGCAGACAGACGTTTCATCCGGGGGAGTGGGAACTTCATCCGGAGGTCTTTGCCACTCTGATCCTCAGATGGGGCAAACCGGAATTGTATCTGATGGTGTCTCGTCAGAATGCCAAGCTCCCAAGATACGGGTCCAGGTCAAGGGATCCTCAGGCCAAACTGATGCCTTGGCAGTGCCTTGGTCGTTCAACCTAGCTTATGCGTTTCCACCGTTTGTTCTCCTTCCCCGGGTGATTGCTCGGATCAAACAGGAGAGGGCTTCAGTAATTCTAGTCACGCCTGCGTGGCCTCGCAGGACTTGGTATGCCGATCTAGTGGGCATGTCCTCTCTGCTGCCGTGGAAGCTTCCATTGAGGCACGACCTTTTCATTCAGGGACCCTTCAAACACCCAAATCTAGTTTCTCTGCAACTGACTGCTTGGAGACTGCTTGGAGACTGCTTGGAAATTAGATTTTATCTAAACGGGGGTTCTCTGATTCGGTCATTGATACTTTGATTCAGGCACGTAAGCCTGTCACTAGAAAGATCTACCATAAGATATGGCGTAAATATCTTTGTTGGTGTGAATCCAATGGCTACTCATGGAGTAGAGTTAGGATTCCTAGGATTCTGTCTTTTCTCCAAGGATTGGAGAAAGGGTTATCAGCTTGTTCCTTAAAGGGACAAATATCTGCTTTGTCATTTTTACTACACAAACGTTTGGCAGATGTTCAGTCTTTTTGTCAGGCTCTGACCAGAATCAAGCCTGTGTTTAGACAAATTGCTCCACCCTGGAGTTTGAATTTAGTTCTTAATGTTCTTCAAGGGGTTCCGTTTGAACCCATGCATTCCATAGATATTAAGTTATTATCTTGGAAAGTTTTGTTTTTGGTTGCTATTTCTTCTGCTCGTAGAGTTTCTGACCTTTCAGCGTTACAATGTGATTCGCCTTATCTTCCATTCTGATAAGGTGGTTTTATGTACCAAACCTGGTTTCCTTCCTAAGGTTGTTTTTAATAAGAATATTAATCAGGAAATTGTTGTTCCTTCATTATGTCCTAACCCTTCTAAGAAGGAGCGTATGTTGCATAACTTGTACGTGGTCCGTGCCCTAAAGTTTTACTTGCAGGCGACTAAGGATTTTAGTCAATCATCTTCATTATTCATTGTTTTTTTTTGGAAAGCGTAGGAGTCAGAAAGCTACGGCTACCTCTTTCCTTTTGGCTGAAGAGTATCATCCGTCTGGCATATGAGACTGCTGGACAGCAGCCTCCTGAAAGAATTACGGCTCATTCTACTAGGGCTGTGGCTTCCCCATGGGCATTTAAAAACGATGCTTCTGTTGAACAGATTTGCAAAGCTGCAACTTGGTCGTCTCTTCACACTTTTTCCAAATTATCCAAATTTGATACTTTTGCTTCTCCTGAAGCTGTTTTTGGGAGAGAGGTTCTTCAAGCAGTGGTGCCTTCCGTTTAGGTTCCTGTCTTGTCCCTCCCTTTCATCCGTGTCCTGTAGCTTTGGTATTGTATCCCTCAAGTAAGGATGAAATCCGTGGACTCGTCATATCTTGTAAAAGAAAAAGAAATTTATGCTTACCTGATAAATTTCTTTCTTTTAATATTTATTTCTGGCTTTTCCTTTCTCTTCCTAACTTCGGTCGATTGACTGGAGGTGGAGGGAAGGGAGAAGCTATATATACAGCTCTGCTGTGGTGCTCTTTGCCACTTCCTGCTAGCAGTAGCATAAATCCCACAAGTAAGGATGAAATCCGTGGACTCGTCATATCGTAAAAGAAATAAATTTATCAGGTAAGCATAAATTTCCTTTTTTTTTTTTCAGGAGGCCGCATATATTTTCGTTTTATCACATTTTTTGTTTTGTTTTTGTTTTTTAAAATGTCCTTCAAAATTTGAGTACTTTGCTTTAAGCCTGCTTGAAATGACCAAATCTTTGCATAAGATTTATTGTACATAATATTTAAGGATCGATTGCTTAGGCTTTGCAACAAACTTATGTGACTTTGAAGCTAAACTTTGCCTTTTTATGCATAGCAAATAAATTGTAAAACTTCATACAAGAGATTACTGTGTCCTATCACAAAAAACTGAGTTTATAGAAGGATCCTAAAGCTTTTTTTTTTTAAATACCTGAGTTCCTCAATCACATTTTTGATAACAAAAGTTCAAGTTTGAGTCCCATTTAACTGCCACTCCTACTTGCCACTGTTTACACAATGGGTCTTTTCATTTGCAGGGGAGGGGGGGGGGTCTGCTCTCAGCCCTTTCAGTGGGTGTCCCAGCCTAACCTCACCAACAGTGCTAAATTGGGAGCTTCTAAGTAAGTTTCTTTCATGTAATTGGCAAGAGTCCATGAGCTAGTGATGTATGGGATATACAATCCTACCAGGAGGGGCAAAGTTTCCCAAACCTTAAAATGCCTATAAATACACCCCTCACCACACCCACAATTCAGTTTTACAAACTTTGCCTCCTATGGAGGTGGTGAAGTAAGTTTGTGGTAAGATTTCTACGTTGATATGCGCTTCTGAGCATTTTGAAGCCGGTTTCCTCTGAGTACAGTGAATGTCAGAGGGATGTGAAGGGAGTATCACCTATTGAATGCAATGGTTTTCCTCACGGGGATCTATTTCATAGGTTCTCTGTTATCGGTCGTAGAGATTCATCTCCTACCTCCCTTTTCAGATCGACGATATACTCATATTCCATTACATCTACTGATAACTGTTTCAGTACTGGTTTGGCTATCTGCTATATGTGGGTGGGTGTCTTCTGGTATGTTTTCATTACTTAAGACACACTCAGCTATGGTTTGGCACTTTATGTATTTATATAAAGATCTAAATATATGTATTGTACTTATATTTGCCATGATTTAGGTTTCAGTATATTTCCTTTTACAGACTGTCAGTTTCATATCTGGGAAATGCATTTTTTAGGAAAATGTATTTCTTACCTGGGGTATAGTCTTTATTCAATTGACTGTCATTTTTAAAATTGCGGTCAGAATTGGCCTTGCAAGGGCGCAAAATGCTAGAGTTTGTTGCGTCATTCTTGGCGCAAGATTTTTTGACGCAAAGTTATGTTCGTTGACGCAAATTCGTTTTCATTAAGACCCCATTCTTTTTTGCCTCCTGACTTTTTTCTATGTCAGAGGGCTATGCTGTTTGCATTTTTTTGCCATTCCTGAAACAGAAGATCCTGCCTCAGATATTGACACTGACAAATCCTCTTATTTAAATTGGAGTATAATTTGTTCTTTGTTAAAAGAAGTGTTTATTACATTAGATACGGAGGAAACTAGTCCTCTTGATATTAAAACTAGTAAAGGTTTAAATTCTGTTTATAAACCACCTGTGGTTATTCCAGAAGTTTTCTTCTGTTATGTGTGATCAGTCCACGGGTCATCATTACTTCTGGGATATAACTCCTCCCCAACAGGAAATGCAAGAGGATTCACCCAGCAGAGCTGCATATAGCTCCTCCCCTCTACGTCACTCCCAGTCATTCTCTTGCACCCAACGACTAGATAGGATGTGTGAGAGGACTATGGTGATTATACTTAGTTTTTATAACTTCAATCAAAAGTTTGTTATTTTACAATAGCACCGGAGCGTGTTATTGCCTCTCTGGCAGAGTTTGAAGAAGAATCTACCAGAGTTTTTACTATGATTTTAACCGGAGTAGTTAAGATCATATTGCTGTTTCTCGGCCATCTGAGGGAGGTAAAAGCTTCAGATCAGGGGACAGCGGGCAGATGAATCTGCATTGAGGTATGTAGCAGTTTTCTCCAACATAGGTGTGTCCGGTCCACGGCGTCATCCTTACTTGTGGGATATTCTCTTCCCCAACAGGAAATGGCAAAGAGCCCAGCAAAGCTGGTCACATGATCCCTCCTAGGCTCCACCTACCCCAGTCATTCTCTTTGCCGTTGTACAGGCAACATCTCCACGGAGATGGCTTAGAGTTTTTTAGTGTTTAACTGTAGTTTTTATTATTCAATCAAGAGTTTGTTATTTTAAAATAGTGCTGGTATGTACTATTTACTCAGAAACAGAAAAGAGATGAAGATTTCTGTTTGTATGAGGAAAATGATTTTAGCACCGTAACTAAAATCCATGGCTGTTCCACACAGGACTGTTGAGAGCAATTAACTTCAGTTGGGGGAACAGTGTGCAGTCTCTTGCTGCTTGAGGTATGACACATTCTAACAAGACGATGTAATGCTGGAAGCTGTCATTTTCCCTATGGGATCCGGTAAGCCATGTTTATTAAGATAGTAAATAAGGGCGTCACAAGGGCTTATTAGGACTGTAGACTTTTTCTGGGCTAAATCGATTCATTATTAACACATATTTAGCCTTGAGGAATCATTTATTCTGGGTATTTTGATATGATTATATCGGCAGGCACTGTTTTAGACACCTTATTCTTTAGGGGCTTTCCCTAATCATAGTCAGAGCCTCATTTTCGCGCCGGTATGGCGCACTTGTTTTTGAGGACAGCATGGCATGCAGCTGCATGTGTGTGGAGCTCTGATACATAGAAAAGTCTTTCTGAAGGCATCATTTGGTATCGTATTCCCCTTTGGGCTTGGTTGGGTCTCAGCAAAGCAGATTCCAGGGACTGTAAAGGGGTTAAATATAAAAACGGCTCCGGTTCCGTTATTTTAAGGGTTAAAGCTTCCAAATTTGGTGTGCAATACTTTTAAGGCTTTAAGACACTGTGGTGAAATTTTGGTGAATTTTGAACAATTCCTTCATACTTTTTCGCAATTGCAATAATAAAGTGTGTTTAGTTTAAAATTTAAAGTGACAGTAACGGTTTTATTTTAAAACGTTTTTCTTTCATGTAATTAACAAGAGTCCATGAGCTAGTGACGTATGGGATATACATTCCTACCAGGAGGGGCAAAGTTTCCCAAACCTTAAAATGCCTATAAATACACCCCTCACCACACCCACAAATCAGTTTTACAAACTTTGCCTCCAAGGGAGGTGGTGAAGTAAGTTTGTGCTAGATTCTACGTTGATATGCGCTCCGCAGCAAGTTGGAGCCCGGTTTTCCTCTCAGCGTACAGTGAATGTCAGAGGGATGTGAGGAGAGTATTGCCTATTGAATGCAGTGATCTCCTTCTACGGGGTCTATTTCATAAGGTTCTCTGTTTTCGGTCGTAGAGATTCATCTCTTACCTCCCTTTTTCAGATCGACGATATACTCTTATATTTACCATTTCCTCTACTGATTCTCGTTTCAGTACTGGTTTGGCTTTCTACAAACATGTAGATGAGTGTCCTGGGGTAAGTAAGTCTTATTTTCTGTGACACTCTAAGCTATGGTTGGGCACTTTATTTATAAAGTTCTAAATATATGTATTCAAACATTTATTTGCCTTGACTCAGAATGTTCAACTTTCCTTATTTCCAGACAGTCAGTTTCATATTTGGGATTATGCTTTAATTATCATATTTTTCTTACCTCAAAAATTTGACTTTTTTCCCTGTGGGCTGTTAGGCTCGCGGGGGCTGAAAATGCTTCATTTTATTGCGTCATTCTTGGCGCGGACTTTTTTGGCGCAAAAATTCATTTCCGTTTCCGGCGTCATACGTGTCGCCGGAAGTTGCGTCATTTTTTGACGTTATTTTGCACCAAAAATGTCGGCGTTCCGGATGTGGCGTCATTTTTGGCGCCAAAAGCATTTAGGCGCCAAATAATGTGGGCGTCTTATTTGGCGCCAAAAAATATGGGCGTCGCTTTTGTCTCCACATTATTTCAGTCTCATTTTTCATTTGCTTCTGGTTGCTAGAAGCTTGATGTTTGGCATTTTTTTCCCATTCCTGAAACTGTCTTATAAGGAATTTGATCTATTTTGCTTTATATGTTGTTTTTTCTCTTACATATTGCAAGATGTCTCACGTTGCATCTGAGCCAGAAGATACTACAGGAAAACCTCTGCCTGCTGGATCTACCAAAGCTAAGTGTATCTGCTGTAAACTTTTGGTAGCTATTCCTCCAGCTGTTGTTTGTATTAAATGTCATGACAAACTTGTTAATGCAGATAATATTTCCTTTAGTGATGTACCATTGCCTGTTGCAGTTCCCTCAACATCTAAGGTGCAGAATGTTCCTGATAACATAAGAGATTTTGTTTCTGAATCCATAAAGAAGGCTTTGTCTGTTATTTCTCCTTCTAGTAAACGTAAAAAGTCTTTTAAATCTTCTCTCTCTACAGATGAATTTTTAAATGAACACCATCATTCTGATTCTTTGGACTCTTCTGGTTCAGAGGATTCTGTCTCAGAGATTGATGCTGATAAATCTTCATATTTATTTAAGATGGAATTTATTCGCTCTTTACTTAAAGAAGTACTAATTGCTTTAGAAATAGAGGATTCTAGTCCTCTTGATACTAATTCTATACGTTTGGATAAGGTTTTTAAAGCTCCTGCGATTATTCCAGAAGTCTTTCCTGTTCCTAATGCTATTTCTGCAGTAATTGCTAAGGAATGGGATAGATTGGGTAATTCATTTACTCCTTCTAAACGTTTTAAGCAATTATATCCTGTTCCGCCTGACAGATTAGAATTTTGGGACAAAATCCCTAAAGTTGATGGGGCTATTTCTACCCTTGCTAAACGTACTACCATTCCTACATCAGATGGTACCTCGTTTAAGGATCCTTTAGATAGAAAAATTGAATCTTTTCTAAGAAAAGCTTATCTATGTTCAGGTAATCTTCTTAGACCTGCTATATCATTGGCTGATGTTGCTGCAGCTTCAACTTTTTGGTTGGAAACTCTAGCGCAACAAGTAACAAATCGTGATTCTCATGATATTATTATTCTTCTCCAGCATGCTAATAATTTCATCTGTGATGCCATTTTTGATATTATTAGAGTTGATGTTAGATTTATGTCTCTGGCTATCTTAGCCAGAAGAGCTTTATGGCTTAAGACTTGGAATGCTGATATGGCTTCTAAATCAACTCTACTTTCCATTTCTTTCCAGGGAAACAAATTATTTGGTTCTCAGTTGGATTCTATTATTTCAACTGTTACTGGTGGGAAAGGAACTTTTTTACCACAGGATAAAAAGTCTAAAGGTAAAAACAGGGCTAACAATCATTTTCGTTCCTTTCGTTTCAACAAAGAACAAAAGCCTGATCCTTCGTCCTCAGGAGCAGTTTCAGTTTGGAAACCATCTCCAGTCTGGAATAAATCCAAGCCTGCTAGAAAGGCAAAGCCTGCTTCTAAGTTCACATGAAGGTACGGCCCTCATTCCAGTTCAGCTGGTAGGGGGCAGGTTACGTTTTTTCAAAGAAATTTGGATCAATTCTGTTCACAATCTTTGGATTCAGAACATTGTTTCAGAAGGGTACAGAATTGGTTTCAAGATGAGACCTCCTGCAAAGAGATTTTTTCTTTCCCATGTCCCAGTAAATCCAGTGAAAGCTCAAGCATTTCTGAATTGTGTTTCAGATCTAGAGTTGGCTGGAGTAATTATGCCAGTTCCAGTTCCGGAACAGGGGATGGGGTTTTATTCAAATCTCTTCATTGTACCAAAGAAGGAGAATTCCTTCAGACCAGTTCTGGATCTAAAATTATTGAATCGTTATGTAAGGATACCAACGTTCAAGATGGTAACTGTAAGGACTATATTGCCTTTTGTTCAGCAAGGGAATTATATGTCCACAATAGATTTACAGGATGCATATCTGCATATTCCGATTCATCCAGATCATTATCAGTTCCTGAGATTCTCTTTTCTAGACAAGCATTACCAATTTGTGGCTCTACCGTTTGGCCTTGCTACAGCTCCAAGAATTTTCACAAAGATTCTCGGTGCCCTTCTGTCTGTAATCAGAGAACAGGGTATTGTGGTATTTCCTTATTTGGACGATATCTTGGTACTTGCTCCGTCTTTACATTTAGCAGAGTCTCATACGAATCGACTTGTGTTGTTTCTTCAAGATCATGGTTGGAGGATCAATTTACCAAAAAGTTCTTTGATTCCTCAAACAAGGGTAACCTTTCTGGGTTTCCAGATAGATTCAGTGTCCATGACTTTGTCGTTAACAGACAAGAGACGTCTAAAATTGATTACAGCCTGTCGAAACCTTCAGTCTCAATCATTCCCTTCGGTAGCCTTATGCATGGAAATTCTAGGTCTTATGACTGCTGCATCGGACGCGATCCCCTTTGCTCGTTTTCACATGCGACCTCTTCAGCTCTGTATGCTGAACCAATGGTGCAGGGATTACACGAAGATATATCAATTAATATCTTTAAAACCGATTGTTCGGCACTCTCTAACGTGGTGGACAGATCACCATCGTTTAATTCAGGGGGCTTCTTTTTTTCTTCCGACCTGGACTGTAATTTCAACAGATGCAAGTCTCACAGGTTGGGGAGCTGTGTGGGGATCTCTGACGGCACAAGGAGTTTGGGAATCTCAGGAGGTGAGATTACCGATCAATATCTTGGAACTCCGTGCAGTTTTCAGAGCTCTTCAGTTTTGGCCTCTTCTGAAGAGAGAATCGTTCATTTGTTTTCAGACAGACAATGTCACAACTGTGGCATACATCAATCATCAAGGAGGGACTCACAGTCCTCTGGCTATGAAAGAAGTATCTCGAATTTTGGTTTGGGCGGAATCCAGCTCCTGTCTAATCTCTGCGGTTCATATCCCAGGTGTAGACAATTGGGAAGCGGATTATCTCAGTCGCCAAACGTTGCATCCGGGCGAATGGTCTCTTCACCCAGAGGTATTTCTTCAGATTGTTCAAATGTGGGGGCTCCCAGAGATAGATCTGATGGCCTCTCATCTAAACAAGAAACTTCCCAGGTATCTGTCCAGATCCCGGGATCCTCAGGCGGAGGCAGTGGATGCATTATCACTTCCTTGGAAGTATCATCCTGCCTATATCTTTCCGCCTCTAGTTCTTCTTCCAAGAGTAATCTCCAAGATTCTGAGGGAATGCTCGTTTGTTCTGCTAATAGCTCCGGCATGGCCTCACAGGTTTTGGTATGCGGATCTTGTCCGGATGGCATCTTGCCAACCATGGACTCTTCCGTTAAGACCAGACCTTCTGTCTCAAGGTCCTTTTTTCCATCCGGATCTGAAATCCTTAAATTTAAAGGTATGGAGATTGAACGCTTGATTCTTGGTCATAGAGGTTTCTCTGACTCCGTGATTAATACTATGTTACAGGCTCGTAAATCTGTATCTCGAGAGATATATTATAGAGTCTGGAAGACTTATATTTCTTGGTGTCTTTCTCATCATTTTTCTTGGCATTCTTTTAGAATACCGAGAATTTTACAGTTTCTTCAGGATGGTTTAGATAAGGGTTTGTCCGCGAGTTCTTTGAAAGGACAAATCTCCGCTCTTTCTGTTCTTTTTCACAGAAAGATTGCTATTCTTCCTGATATTCATTGTTTTGTACAAGCTTTGGTTCGTATAAAACCTGTCATTAAGTCAATTTCTCCTCCATGGAGTTTGAATTTGGTTTTGGGAGCTCTTCAAGCTCCTCCGTTTGAACCTATGCATTCATTGGACATTAAATTACTTTCTTGGAAAGTTTTGTTCCTTTTGGCCATCTCTTCTGCTAGAAGAGTTTCTGAATTATCTGCTCTTTCGTGTGAGTCTCCTTTTCTGATTTTTCATCAGGATAAGGCGGTGTTGCGAACTTCTTTTGAATTTTTACCTAAAGTTGTGAATTCCAACAACATTAGTAGAGAAATTGTGGTTCCTTCATTATGTCCTAATCCTAAGAATTCTAAGGAGAAATCATTGCATTCTTTGGATGTTGTTAGAGCTTTGAAATATTATGTTGAAGCTACGAAATCTTTCCGTAAGACTTCTAGTCTATTTGTTATCTTTTCCGGTTCTAGGAAAGGCCAGAAAGCTTCTGCCATTTCTTTGGCATCTTGGTTGAAATCTTTAATTCATCTTGCCTATGTTGAGTCGGGTAAAATTCCGCCTCAAAGAATTACAGCTCATTCTACTAGGTCAGTTTCTACTTCCTGGGCGTTTAGGAATGAAGCTTCGGTTGACCAGATCTGCAAAGCAGCAACTTGGTCCTCTTTGCATACTTTTACTAAATTCTACCATTTTGATGTATTTTCTTCTTCTGAAGCAGTTTTTGGTAGAAAAGTTCTTCAGGCAGCGGTTTCAGTTTGAATCTTCTGCTTATGTTTTTTGTTAAACTTTATTTTGGGTGTGGATTATTTTCAGCAGGAATTGGCTGTCTTTATTTTATCCCTCCCTCTCTAGTGACTCTTGTGTGGAAAGATCCACATCTTGGGTAGTCATTATCCCATACGTCACTAGCTCATGGACTCTTGTTAATTACATGAAAGAAAACATAATTTATGTAAGAACTTACCTGATAAATTCATTTCTTTCATATTAACAAGAGTCCATGAGGCCCACCCTTTTTTGTGGTGGTTATGATTTTTTTGTATAAAGCACAATTATTCCAATTCCTTATTTTATATGCTTCGCACTTTTTTTCTTATCACCCCACTTCTTGGCTATTCGTTAAACTGATTTGTGGGTGTGGTGAGGGGTGTATTTATAGGCATTTTAAGGTTTGGGAAACTTTGCCCCTCCTGGTAGGAATGTATATCCCATACGTCACTAGCTCATGGACTCTTGTTAATATGAAAGAAATGAATTTATCAGGTAAGTTCTTACATAAATTATGTTTTTGTGCTTTGTTATCAAGTTTATGCCTGTTTAACATGTCTGAACTACCAGATAGATTGTGTTCTGACTGTGGGGAAACCAAGGTTCCTTCTCATTTAACTATATGTATTTTATGTCATAAAAAAATTTAGTAAAAATGATGCCCAAGATGATTCCTCAAGTGAGGGGAGTAAGCATGGTACTGCATCATCCCCTCCTTCGTCTACACCAGTCTTGCCCATACAGGAGGCCCCTAGTACATCTAGTGCGCCAATACTCCTTACTATGCAACATTTAACGGCTGTAATGGATAATTCTATCAAAAACATTTTAGCCAATATGCCCACTTATCAGCGAAAGCGCGACTGCTCTGTTTTAGAAAATTCTGTAGAGCATGAGAACGCTGATGATATGGTTTCTGAAGGGCCCCTACACCAGTCTGAGGGGGCCAGGGAGGTTTTGTCTGAGGGAGAAATTTCAGATTCAGGAAACATTTCTCAACAAGCTGAACCTGATGTGATTACTTTTAAATTTAAGTTGGAACATCTCCGCGCTCTGCTTAAGGAGGTGTTATCCAATTTGGATGATTGTGATTATCTGGTCATTCCAGAACCACTATGTAAAATGGAAAAGTTCTTAGAGGCCCCGGGGCCCCCCGAAGCTTTTCCTATATCCAAGCGGGTGGCGTACATTGTTAGTAAAGAATGGGACAGGCCCGGTATACCTTTAGCACCTCCCCCCATATTTATAAAATTGTTTTCCTATAGTCGACCCCAGAAAGGACTGATGGCAGACAGTCCCCAAGGTCGAGGGGGCGGTTTCTACTCTACACAAGCGCGCCACTATACCCATAGAAGATAGTTGTGCTTTCCAAGATCCTATGGATAAAAAATTAGAAGGTCTGCTAAAGATGTTTGTTCAGCAAGGTTCCCTTCTACAACCAATTGCATGCATTGTCCCTGTCACTGCAGCCGCGTGTTTCTAGTTTGATGAGCTAGGAAAGGCGATTATTAGTAATTCTTCTTCTTATGAGGAGATTATGGACAGAATTCGTGCTCTTAAATTGGCTAATTCTTTCACCCTAGACGCCACCTTGCAATTGGCTAGGTTAGCGGCGAAAAAATTCTGGGTTTGCTATTGTGGCGCAGAGCGCTTTGGTTAAAATCTTGGGCAGCGGATGCGTCTTCCAAGAACAAATTGCTTGACATTCCTTTCAAGGGGAAAACACTCTTTGGCCCTGACTTGAAAGAGATTATCTCTGATATCACTGGGGGCAAGGGCCACGCCCTTCCTCAGGATAGGTCTTTTCAAGACCAAAAATAAACCTAAGTTTCGTCCCTTTCGCAGAAACGGATCAGCCCCAAGGGCTACGTCCTCTAAGCAGGAAGGTAATACTTCTCAAGCCAATCCAGCCTGGAGACCTTTGCAAGGCTGGAGCAAAGGAAAGCAGGCCAGGAAACCTGCCACTGCTACCAAGACAGCATGAAATGCGGGCCCCCGATCCGGGACCGGATCTGGTGGGGGGCAGACTCTCTCTCTTCGCTCAGGCTTGGGAAAGAGATGTTCTGGATCCTTGGGCGCTAGAAATAGTCTCCCAAGGTTATTCTCTGGAGTTCAAGGGGCTTCCTCCAAGGGGGAGGTTCCACAGGTCTCAGTTGTCTTCAGAGTAGAAGACCTGCTAAAAATGGGAGTGATTCATCCTGTTCCATTAGGAGAACAAGGGATGGGGTTCTACTCCAATCTGTTCATAGTTCCCAAGAAAGAGGGAACGTTCAGACCAATCTTAGATCTCAAGATCTTGAACAAGTTTCTCAAGGTTCCATCGTTCAAGATGGAAACCATTCGAACACTTCTTCCTTCCATCCAGGAAGGTCAATTCATGACCAAGGTGGATTTCAAGGATGCGTATCTGCATATTCCTATCCACAAGGAACATCATCGGTTCCTAAGGTTTGCATTCCTGGACAAGCATTTCCAGTTCGTGGCATTTTCTTTCGGATTAGCCACTGCTCCTAGGATTTTCTCATAGGTACTAGGGTCCCTTCTGGCGGTGCTAAGACCAAGGGGCATTGCTGTAGTACCTTACTTGGACGACATTCTGATTCGAGCGTCGTCCCTTCCTCAAGTAAAGGCTCACACGGACATTGTCCTGGCCTTTCTCAGATCTCACGGATGGAAAGTGAACGTGGAAAAGAGTTCTCTATCTCCGTCAACGAGGGTTCCCTTCTTGGGAACTATAATAGACTCCTTAGAAATGAGGATTTTTCTGACAGAAGCCAGAAAAACAAAACTTCTAGACTCTTGTCGGATACTTCATTCCGTTCCTCTTCCTTCCATAGCGCAGTGCATGGAAGTGATAGGTTTGATGGTAGCGGCAATGGACATAGTTCCTTTTGTGCGCATTCATCTAAGACCATTACTACTGTTCATGCTCAGTCAGTGGAATGGGGACTATTCAGACTTGTCTCCGAAGATACAAGTAAATCAGAGGACCAGAGACTCATTCCGTTGGTGGCTGTCCCTGGACAACCTGTCACAAGGGATGACCTTCCGCAGACCAGAGTGGGTCATTGTCACGACCGACGCCAGTCTGATGGGCTGGGGCGCGGTCTGGGGATCCCTGAAAGCTCAGGGTCTTTGGTCTCGGGTAGAATCTCTTCTACCGATAAATATTCTGGAACTGAGAGCGATATTCAATGCTCTCAAAGCTTGGCCTCAGCTAGCGAGGGCCAAGTTCATACATCAACCATCAGGGGGGAACAAGGAGTTCCCTAGCGATGGAAGAAGTGACCAAAATCATTCTATGGGCGGAGTCTCACTCCTGCCACCTGTCTGCTATCCACATCCCAGGAGTGGAAAATTGGGAAGCGGATTTTCTGAGTCGTCAGACATTGCATCCGGGGGAGTGGGAACTCCATCCGGAAATCTTTGCCCAAGTCACTCAACCGTGGGGCATTCCAGACATGGTTCTGATGGCCTCTCGTCAGAACTTCAGAGTTCCTTACTACGGGTACAGATCCAGGGATCCCAAGGCGGCTCTAGTGGATGCACTAGTAGCACCTTGGACCTTCAAACTAGCTTATGTGTTCCCGCCGTTTCCTCTCATCCCCAGGCTGGTAGCCAGGATCAATCAGGAGAGGGCGTCGGTGATTTTGATAGCTCCTGCGTGGCCACGCAGGACTTGGTATGCAGATCTGGTGAATATGTCATCGGCTCCACCATGGAAGCTACCTTTGAGAGACCTTCTTGTTCTAGGTCCGTTCGACCCACTCCAGCTGACTGCTTGGAGATTGAACGCTTGATCTTATCAAAGCGAGGGTTCTCAGATTCTGTTATTAATACTCTTGTTCAGGCCTGAAAGCCTGTAACCAGAAAAATTACCACATAATTTGGTATATCTGTTGGTGTGAATCTGCAGGATTCCCTTGGGACAAGGTTAAGATTCCTAAGAGTCTATCCTTCCTTCGAGAAGGATTGGAAAAAGGATTATCTGCAAGTTCCTTGATGGGACAGATTTCTGCCTTGTCTGTGTTACTTCACAAAAAGCTGGCAGCTGTGCCAGATGTTCTAGCCTTTGTTCAGGCTCTGGTTAGAATCAAGCCTGTTTACAAAATTTTGACTCCTCCTTGGAGTCTCAACCTAGTTCTTTCAGTTCTTCAGGGGGTTCCGTTTGAACCCTTACATTCCGTTGATATTAAGTTATTATCTTGGAAAGTTTTGTTTTTGGTTGCAATTCTTCTGCTAGAAGAGTTTCAGAATTATCTGCTCTGCAGTGTTCTTCTCCTTATCTGGTGTTCCATGCAGATAAGGTGGTTTTGCGTACTAAACCTGGTTTTCTTCCAAAAGTTGTTTCTAACAAAAACATTAACCAGGAGATAGTTGTGCCTTCTTTGTGTCCTAATCCAGTTTCAAAGAAGGAACGTTTGTTGCACAACTTGGATGTAGTTCGTGCTCTCAAATTTTACTTAGCAGCTACTAAGGATTTCAGACAAACTTTGTCTTTGTTTGTTGTTTATTCTGGTAAACGGAGAGGTCAAAAAGCAACTTCTACCTCTCTCTCCTTCTGGATTAAAAGCATTATCCGATTGGCTTATGAGACTGCCGGACGGCAGCCTCCTGAAAGAATCACAGCTCACTCCACTAGGGCTGTGGCTTCCACATGGGCCTTCAAGAACGAGGCTTCTGTTGATCAGATATGTAAGGCAGCGACTTGGTCTTCACTGCACACTTTTTCTAAATTTTACAAATTTGATACTTTTGCTTCTTCTGAGGCTATTTTTGGGAGAAAGGTTTTGCAAGCCGTGGTGCCTTCCATTTAGGTGACCTGATTTGCTCCCTCCCTTCATCCGTGTCCTAAAGCTTTGGTATTGGTTCCCACAAGTAAGGATGACGCCGTGGACCGGACACACCTATGTTGGAGAAAACAGAATTTATGTTTACCTGATAAATTACTTTCTCCAACGGTGTGTCCGGTCCACGGCCCGCCCTGGTTTTTTTAATCAGGTCTGATAATTTATTTTCTTTAACTACAGTCACCACGGTAACATATGGTTTCTCCTATGCAAATATTCCTCCTTAACGTCGGTCGAATGACTGGGGTAGGCGGAGCCTAGGAGGGATCATGTGACCAGCTTTGCTGGGCTCTTTGCCATTTCCTGTTGGGGAAGAGAATATCCCACAAGTAAGGATGACGCCGTGGACCGGACACACCGTTGGAGAAAGTAATTTATCAGGTAAACATAAATTCTGTTTTTATTTTCTGAATGGAATTGATGAGAAAATCCTGCCATACCGTTATAATGACATGTATGTATACTCTACACTTCAGTATTCTGGGGATGGTATTTCACCGGAATTACTCTGTTAAAAGTACACTAAACCTTTTAATAGGTATTTATCATGTTAAACGTTTTTGCTGGAATGTAGAATCGTTTGCATTTTCTGAGGTACTGAGTGAATAATATTTGGGCATTATTTTCCACTTGGCAGTTGCTTGTTTTAATTGTGACAGTTTCGTTTCTCTCTCACTGCTGTGTGTGAGGGGGAGGGGCCGTTTTTGGCGCTCTTTGCTACGCATCAAAAATTTCCAGTCAGTTACTCTTGTATTTCCTGCATGATCCGGTTCATCTCTAAACAGAACTCAGGGGTCTTCAAACTTCTTTGGAGGGAGGTAGATTCTCTCAGCAGAGCTGTGAGACTTATATATTGACTGTGATTAAAAACGTTGCTCTGTAATTTTTATTTTCAAATTTAATTATTGTTACTTTACTAATGGGAACAAACCTTTGCTAAAAGTTGTGTTGTTTTTAAGGATTGATGCTATAACTGTCTTTCAGTTCATTATTCAACTGTCATTTAATCGTTTAGTGCTTCTTTGAGGCACAGTACGTTTTTGTTAAATAAGATTGTAACCAAGTTGCAAGTTTATTGCTAGTGTGTTAAACATGTCTGATTCAGAGGAAGATACCTGTGTCATTTGTTCCAATGCCAAGGTGGAGCCCAATAGAAATTTATGTACTAACTGTATTGATGCTACTTTAAATAAAAGCCAATCTGTACAATTTGAACAAATTTCACCAAACAGCGAGGGGAGAGTTATGCCGACTAACTCGCCTCACGTGTCAGTACCTGCATCTCCCGCCCGGGAGGTGCGTGATATTATGGCGCCTAGTACATCTGAGCGGCCATTACAGATAACATTACAAGATATGGCTACTGTTATGACTGAAGTTTTGGCTAAATTACCAGAACTAAGAGGCAAGCGTGATCACTCTGGGGTGAGAACAGAGTGCGCTGATAATACTAGGGCCATGTCTGATACTGCGTCACAGCTTGCAGAGCATGAGGACGGAGAGCTTCATTCTGTGGGTGACGGTTCTGATCCAAACAGATTGGATTCAGATATTTCAAATTTTAAATTTAAATTGGAAAACCTCCGTGTATTACTAGGGGAGGTTTTAGCGGCTCTTAATGATTGTAACACAGTTGCAATACCAGAGAAATTGTGTAGGTTGGATAAATACTTTGCGGTACCGGCGAGTACTGACGTTTTTCCTATACCTAAGAGACTAACTGAAATTGTTACTAAGGAGTGGGATAGACCCGGTGTGCCGTTCTCACCCCCTCCAATATTTAGAAAGATGTTTCCAATAGACGCCACCACACGGGACTTATGGCAAACGGTCCCTAAGGTGGAGGGAGCAGTTTCTATTTTAGCTAAGCGTACCACTATCCCGGTGGAGGATAGCTGTGCTTTTTCAGATCCAATGGATAAAAAATTAGAGGGTTACCTTAAGAAAATGTTTGTTCAACAAGGTTTTATATTGCAACCCCTTGCATGCATCGCGCCGATTACGGCTGCGGCAGCATTTTGGATTGAGTCTCTGGAAGAGAACCTTAGTTCAACTACGCTGGACGACATTACGGACAGGCTTAGAGTCCTTAAACTAGCTAATTCATTCATTTCGGAGGCCGTAGTACATTTAACCAAACTTACGGCTAAGAACTCAGGATTCGCCATTCAGGCACGTAGGGCGCTGTGGCTAAAATCCTGGTCAGCTGATGTAACTTCTAAGTCCAAATTACTTAATATACCTTTCAAGGGGCAAACTTTATTTGGGCCCGGTTTGAAAGAAATTATCGCTGACATTACAGGAGGTAAGGGCCACGCCCTGCCTCAAGACAAAGCCAAAGCTAAGGCTAGACAGTCTAATTTTCGTCCCTTTCGGAACTTCAAAACAGGAGCAGCATCAACTTCCACTGCACCAAAACAGGAAGGAGCTGTTGCTCGTTACAGACAAGGCTGGAAACCTAACCAGTCCTGGAACAAGGGCAAGCAGGCCAGGAAACCTGCTGCTGCCCCAAAGACAGCATGAACCGAGGGCCCCCGATCCGGGACCGGATCTAGTGGGGGGCAGACTCTCTCTCTTCGCCCAGGCTTGGGCAAGAGATGTTCAGGATCCCTGGGCGCTAGAGATCATATCTCAGGGATACCTTCTAGACTTCAAATTCTCTCCCCCAAGAGGGAGATTTCATCTGTCAAGGTTGTCAACAAACCAGATAAAGAAAGAAGCGTTTCTACGCTGTGTACAAGATCTGTTATTAATGGGAGTGATCCATCCGGTTCCGCGGTCGGAACAAGGACAAGGATTTTACTCAAACCTGTTTGTGGTTCCCAAAAAAGAGGGAACTTTCAGGCCAATCTTGGATTTAAAGATCCTAAACAAATTCCTAAGAGTTCCATCGTTCAAAATGGAAACTATTCGGACAATCTTACCCATGATCCAAAAGGGTCAGTACATGACCACAGTGGATTTAAAGGATGCTTACCTTCACATACCGATTCACAAAGATCATTACCGGTATCTAAGGTTTGCCTTCTTAGACAGGCATTACCAGTTTGTAGCTCTTCCATTCGGATTGGCTACGGCTCCAAGAATCTTCACAAAGGTTCTGGGTGCCCTTCTGGCGGTACTAAGACCGCGAGGAATTTCGGTAGCTCCGTACCTAGACGACATTCTGATACAAGCTTCAAGCTTTCAAACTGCCAAGTCTCATACAGAGTTAGTTCTGGCATTTCTAAGGTCGCATGGATGGAAAGTGAACGAAAAGAAGAGTTCTCTCTTTCCTCTCACAAGAGTTCCATTCTTGGGGACTCTTATAGATTCTGTAGAAATGAAGATTTATCTGACAGAAGACAGATTAACAAAGCTTCTAAATGCATGCCGTGTCCTTCATTCCATTCAACTCCCGTCAGTAGCTCAATGCATGGAGGTGATCGGCTTAATGGTAGCAGCAATGGACATAGTACCCTTTGCACGTCTACATCTCAGACCGCTGCAATTGTGCATGCTGAGTCAGTGGAATGGGGATTACTCAGACTTGTCCCCTACTCTGAATCTGGATCAAGAGACCAGAAACTCTCTTCTATGGTGGCTTTCTCGGCCACATCTGTCCAGGGGGATGCCATTCAGCAGGCCGGACTGGACAATTGTAACAACAGACGCCAGCCTACTAGGCTGGGGCGCTGTCTGGAATTCTCTGAAGGCTCAGGGACAATGGAATCAGGAGGAAAGTCTCCTGCCAATAAACATTCTGGAATTGAGAGCAGTTCTCAATGCCCTTCTGGCTTGGCCCCAGTTAAAAACTCGGGGGTTCATCAGGTTTCAGTCGGACAACATCACGACTGTAGCTTACATCAACCATCAAGGAGGGACAAGAAGCTCCCTAGCAATGATGGAAGTATCAAAGATAATTCGCTGGGCAGAGTCTCACTCTTGCCACCTGTCAGCAATCCACATCCCGGGTGTGGAGAACTGGGAGGCGGATTTCTTGAGTCGCCAGACTTTTCATCCGGGGGAGTGGGAACTTCATCCGGAGGTCTTTGCCCAAATACTTCGACGTTGGGGCAAACCAGAGATAGATCTCATGGCGTCTCGCCAGAACGCCAAACTTCCTCGCTACGGGTCCAGATCCAGGGATCCGGGAGCGGTTCTGATAGATGCTTTGACAGCACCTTGGAACTTCGGGATGGCTTATGTGTTTCCACCCTTCCCACTGCTTCCTCGATTGATTGCCAAAATCAAACAGGAGAGAGCATCAGTGATTCTAATAGCGCCTGCATGGCCACGCAGGACTTGGTATGCAGATCTAGTGGACATGTCATCCTGTCCGCCTTGGTCTCTACCTCTAAGACAGGACCTTCTGATACAGGGTCCATTCAAACATCAAAATCTAACTTCTCTGAAGCTGACTGCTTGGAAATTGAACGCTTGATTTTATCAAAACGTGGTTTTTCGGAATCGGTTATTGATACCCTGATACAGGCTAGGAAGCCTGTTACCAGAAGAATTTACCATAAGATATGGCGTAAATACCTATACTGGTGCGAATCCAAAGGTTACTCCTGGAGTAAGGTTAGGATTCCTAGGATATTGTCCTTTCTACAAGAAGGTTTAGAAAAGGGTTTATCGGCTAGTTCATTAAAGGGACAGATCTCAGCTCTGTCCATCTTGGTGCACAGGCGTCTGTCAGAAAATCCAGACGTCCAGGCCTTTTGTCAGGCTTTAGCTAGAATCAAGCCTGTGTTTAAAACTGTTGCTCCGCCATGGAGTTTAAACCTTGTTCTTAACGTTCTACAAGGAGTTCCGTTTGAACCCCTTCATTCCATTGATATAAAGTTGTTATCTTGGAAAGTGTTATTTTTAATGGCTATTTCTTCGGCTCGGAGAGTCTCTGAGTTATCAGCTTTACATTGTGATTCTCCTTATTTGATTTTTCATTCAGATAAGGTAGTTCTGCGTACTAAACCTGGGTTCTTACCTAAGGTAGTCACTAACAGGAACATCAATCAAGAGATTGTTGTTCCTTCCTTATGCCCAAATCCTTCTTCAAAGAAGGAACGTCTTCTACACAATCTGGATGTAGTTCGTGCCCTCAAGTTCTACTTGCAGGCAACTAAGGTTTTTCGACAAACGTCTTCCCTGTTTGTCGTGTACTCTGGTCAGAGGAGAGGTCATAAGGCTTCGGCTACCTCTCTCTCCTTCTGGCTTCGTAGCATAATTCGTTTAGCCTATGAGACTGCTGGACAGCAGCCTCCTGAAAGAATTACAGCCCATTCTACTAGAGCTGTGGCTTCCACTTGGGCCTTTAAGAATGAGGCCTCTGTTGAACAGATTTGCAAGGCTGCAACTTGGTCTTCGCTTCATACTTTTTCCAAATTTTACAAATTTGACACTTTTGCTTCTTCGGAGGCTATTTTTGGGAGAAAGGTTCTTCAGGCAGTGGTTCCTTCTGTATAATGAGCCTGCCTATCCCTCCCGTCATCCGTGTACTTTTGCTTTGGTATTGGTATCCCAGAAGTAATGATTACCCGTGGACTGATCACACATAACAGAAGAAAACATAATTTATGCTTACCTGATAAATTCCTTTCTTCTGTTGTGTGATCAGTCCACGGCCCGCCCTGTTTTAAGGCAGGTAAATATACTTTTAAATTATACGCCAGTCACCACTTCACCCTTGGTTTCTCCTTTCTCGTTGATTCTTGGTCGAATGACTGGGAGTGACGTAGAGGGGAGGAGCTATATGCAGCTCTGCTGGGTGAATCCTCTTGCATTTCCTGTTGGGGAGGAGTTATATCCCAGAAGTAATGATGACCCGTGGACTGATCACACAACAGAAGAAAGGAATTTATCAGGTAAGCATAAATTATGTTTTTTCAGTTCCTGATGCTATTTCTGATATGATTTCTAAGGAATGGAATAGGCCTGGTGGTACTTTTATTCCTTTACGGTTGAAAAAATGGTATCCTTTGCCAGAAGTTAGATTGGAGTTTTGGGAAAAGATCCCCAAAGTTGATGGGGCTATCTCTACTCTTGCTAAATGTACTACTATTCCTACAGAAGATAGTACTTCTTTTAAAGATCCTTTAGATAGGAAGCTTGAATCTTATCTAAGGAAAGCTTATTTATATTCAGGTCATCTTCTAAGGCCTTCAATTTCTTTGGCTGATGTTGCAGCTGCTTCAACTTTTTGGTTGGAAACTTTAGCGCAACAAGTATCGGATCATGATTTGTCTAGCATTGTTAAGTTGATTCAACATGCTAATTTAATTTGTGATGCCATTTTTGATATTATCAAAATTGATGTTAAATCTATGTCTTTTTAGCTATTTTAGCTAGAAGAGCTTTGTGGCTCATATCTTGGAATGCTAATATGACTTCTAAGTCCAGATTGCTATCTCTTTCTTTCCAAGGTAATAAATTATTTGGTTCTCCGTTGGATTCAATAATTTCTGTCACTGGGGGGAAGGGAGTTTTTTTGCCTCAGGATAAAAGACCCAAGGGTAACTGTAAAGCTTCTAACCGTTTTCGTTCCTTTCGACAAAATAAGGAACAGAAACCTAATCCTTCCCCCAAGGAATCTGCTTCCAATTGGAAGCCTTCAAATTGGAATAAATCCAAGCCTTTTAAGAGATCAAAACCAGCCCCTAAGTTTGCATGAAGGTGTGGCCCTCATTCCTGCTCAGCTGGTAGGGGGCAGATTACATTTTTTCAAAGATGTTTGAATCCAATGATTTTGGACCGAATTGATCCAGAGTATTGTCTCTCAGGGGTACAGAATAGGATTCAGAGTAAGACACAGATGGTATCTTCATCCTGCCTTGCACTCACGCCCACTGAACCTGGGATCTCTGGACTCCCTCTGGCGGGACGAGGATACCATCTGTTTGTTGTACCACCATTGAGGTCTACTGGACGACCGGTTGGTTCCGGACTGCCTTTACTGCACTGTGCTTCTCACCACGTGAGTAGGATACCTATTTTTTATCAATACCCTCTGTGTTACAGTCTGATCTGCACTATGTGGCGCCCTCTATCTTCTTCTCTCTAGATCATCATCCCCAGTGTCGTGGCGTGACACTCTAGAGCAGCTGCCTCCATTCTTGGACTCTTGTCTGTGATTGTACTATATCACAACATCAGGACTTATTCATTTTATTATATATGTTTTGATTTTTATTTTATTTTTATATGTTATTTATATTTGTAATATGTTTGTCAATTAACACGTGTCAGGTTATCAATCTGATTTTGAATCATATGCTCTTATAGGATATCCATACATTGGAATTTAGGATACTGTTTGTGCCTTTTACTGTGATTATTTGAGCTTATTTTACATCTCTTGCTCTTTTTGTATACTTTATTAAGAGATTTTATAATCCTCTATCTAGCTATACACACATTTTGTTATTGCTTGGCGCCTCTTACTGGTACCTGTTTGGCTCTGGTTGCCATCTGCGCACTGTTTGTCTACAATTATTTCCAAATTCCTTTGTTGATGCCTTTTACTCCTTTCTTTATCACCCCACTACTTGGCTATTTGTTAAACTGAATTGTGGGTGTGGTGAGGGGTGTATTTATAGGCATTTTGAGGTTTGGGAAACTTTGCCCCTCCTGGTAGGATTGTATATCCCATACGTCACTAGCTCATGGACTCTTGCCAATATGAAAGAAATGAATTTATCAGGTAAGTTCTTACATAAATTATGTTTTTTACTCCAATAAACTTCTGTGAAGGAAAAAAATCACAAACAAGGCTGCTTCTTCGTGTGATATTGACAATATTCAAAGGTGAAATACACACAAAACACTCATACGCACAAGTATGGTAGCACCCAATTGTGCTAAGTAGAGCGTTCTGGGAACTCTGTGTCCCAGCTCACTGATCCACAGAGCAGGATTTCAACTTGGACCGCTCCTTCTGCTGTAAACTGGATAATGAAAGCTCAGACTCCCAGTTGTCGCAGACATTTTAAAAGTTTTAATCATAAAAGACATATAAAAACAAGGGGCATCACATATACCCTATGTACATAAAACAGTTGCGCAACGCGTTTCTCAGCTCTCCTTGCTGTTTCCTCAGGCTTCTGTTTGTAGTAAGGGAGTACTGGCTTTTAAAGGGGAACTAACCAATCCTTACAAACATTATGCCGACTCTTTCTCTAACAGGTTTATTGCTATAATAATCATCCACTTTGCATTTAAAGGGACAGTATACACTCATTTACATGTAATAGACACTACTATAAAGAATAAGATGCACAGATACTGAAAAAAAATCCAGTATAAAACTGTTTAAAAACTTAGAAGCTCTCAGTTTAGCTCTGTTGAAAAGGTAGCTGGAAAGCCCACTGCAAGTGGGAAATAAGACACTCTCCCTCCCCATTCTTTTGCATATGAAAAGACCCTTTACACAAACAGGAGGAAGCTGGAGTAGGTAGCTGACGGTATTCTCATAAAACTTTGGGGCTTGGTTAGGAGTCTGAAAATCAGAGCAATGTTATTTAAAAATAAGCAAAACTGTACATTTAAAAAAACAAACAAACAAAAAAACATTTATGGACTACAGTATATATAAATCGCCTACAAAACATTTATGCAAAGAAAAAATGTGTATGTCCCTTTAACCAGTTGTTTCGTGGTGGATAGTAATAGTTGGGCAGCTAAAGCATAGTAGAAGTAAAACCATATGCAAAACTCCTAACCAACATATTATAAATAGATTTCAATCCATTCAAAACACATTGAAAACTGTCTGACAAAAACAGGTACAAATAAACTATTTTTTTCTGATGCATCGATCATGACCCCTGATTTAGACTCAGTTATGAAGTGTGAATCCTTTTATTAGTAAGATACTTAAGTGAAATATTTCTTTATTAAAATGTAAACATGATATTTATCAGATTACCTATGTGTGGCTCCAAATAGGGTCTATTGCGGGGCAAATTGCTTCCCCTTTTGGAAGCATTGATGTGATAAATCCTTCAAACCAATAAAGATAGGGGGTATGAGCGTCATACACCAATCAAATCTATTCATGGACGGAACTTCACACTTCCGCATTGGGAAGGAATAATGTCATCGGATCTTTAAACCAATTGGGCAAAGGGTTGTGTCCGTACCTCGCATATGTACCATAGGTCCACTGTCACACACCTTTATATAAAGAGTGCACAATAGTTTGTTGAATGTCATCTTTATGTAAAATACTAGGGGGGGAACTAAACCGGCTTTCTGTGTCTGAAACCATAGTGTTTTACTTATAACATAAACCCCAATAATGTGATCATTTCCTCAGAACGGTAAAGATGGAGGGTGTGACTGTCATACACCAATCAAATCTATTAACAGAGAGAGCTTTACATTTCCGCATTCAGAAGCAAGTGTTATCAGTTTTTTAACCAAATTGGGTAAAGAGGTGTGTCCTTACCTCACATGTGTGCAATAGGTCCACTGTAACGCACCTTTATATAAAGAGTGCAAGATAGTGTGATGTATGTCACCTTTATGTGAAATACTAGGGGGGGCTTAACCCCCTTTTTATATCTAAAAACATAGTGTGTTACTTATAACATCAACAGCAATATTGATCATTGTGGATGCCCACAGAGAACAAAAAGATAATAAGTTTAAACTATGTAGCTTATGATGTGTTCTGTCTACTGTAGTTTGCAACATTTGACAATTATTTGTGAATATTAATGTGTCAGTAGTATCTGCATGATAGCGAATCATGCTCATATATACCCTACATGTTGTAACAATGTTGTTAGAGAACTATATCCATGTCTTGATAATTATTTAAAGGACCAGTCAATACAGCAGATTTGCTAAATCAACAAATGCATAATAAAAAGACAATGCACTAGCTTAGTCTGAACTTCAAATAAGTGTTAGATTTTTTTCCAACAAATTTTAAAGTTATGTACATTTCCACTCCCCCCCCTGTACCATGTGACAGCGATCAGCCAATCACAAATGCATATACGTATATTCTGTGAATTCTTACACATGCTCAGTAGGAGCTGGTGACTCAAAAAGTGTAAATATAAAAATACTGTGCATTTTTTTAATGGATGTAAATTGGAAAGTTGTTGTTAATTGCATGCTCTATCTGAATCATCAGTTTAATTTGACATGAGTGTCCCTTTAAATTGTATGTTGGGAAAAAGCCATATTGCCAAATAACAGATATTAAAGTATTTTGAGTTTGTTCCTAACGTGCCCATATATGCATTACAATTAGCTAGTATTTAAATATATATGCTCTGTGTGAGTATAATCTATAAATTGGTACTCAAACATGAGAGCCAGTGGTGAGATTGGGGAGTGGAATACTATAACTACATGTGTAGGGAGATGTGTTATATATGATAAACCAAAATGTTAGTGGGTGATTGCAGCACCTGTTTATCTCACTATGGTTAAACTGTACGGCCATAAAAACATCTATTAAAACAGCCAGTCCAATGAGTTATAAGTCCAAAAGTAGAACCCACAATATGGCCTTGTACTCCGGTGTGTTCCTTAAAACACCCCTATTGTGAGTAAATCTAGAGAGGTGCCACTCCCCCTAAATCATATGCACACACTAGCTAACTCTTACAGTTATGCATGTATTAAAAAATCGTGTGGGAAATGTATCTGTGCCGGTCCTTGGTAAAAGAAGTATCGTCCTAAGGGCTTGGATGCCATTGCTGCAGTCTAGGTGAACGATCGTCCCCTCTTTCAGCACACCGTCTGCTTATCCCATCTGCGTATGGTCTGTTCAACTGCCAAATCTCAGGTAGCGTAGAAGCGTGTGAAGAGTAGGGGGAGGGAGGAGCTTGTCTTCCACCGTTGCTTGGAAGCACTGATGCCGATATTCTTAGGCCATCATCCGTGGAACTTGACTTTAAAGGGACACTGAACCCAAATTTTTTCTTTTGTGATTCAGATAGAGCATGCAATTTTAAGCAACTTTCTAATTTACTCCTATTGTCAAATAGTCTTCATTCTATTAGTATGTTTATTTGAAAAGCAAGAATGTAAGTTTAGATGCCGGCCCATTTTTGGTGAACAACCTAGGTTGTCCTTGCTGATTGGACAGCACCAATAAACAAGTGCTGTCCATGGTTTTGAACCAATAATTTGCTGGCTCCTTAGCTTAGATGCCTTCTTTTTCAAATAAAGATAGCAAGAGAACAAAGAAAAATTAATAGAAGTAAATTAGAAAGTTGCTTAACCCCTTAACGACCGACTACGTATGCCATACGTCCTCAAAAAAAAAAAGCACTTAACGACCGAGGACGTATGGCATACGTCGTCGGTTTAACAGAGCACTGGAAGCGATCGAAATCGCTTCCAGCTGCTCTAACAGTATTGCAGGCTTGCCTTGAGGTCTAGGCATCCTGCAATACTGTTCCCGAGTGCCGGGACCGGATTGATCACTCCCCCACGGTTTCGCTCCACGTGGAGCCCGGCAGTGTTTCAGAGCATCGGAAGCGATCGGACACGCTTCCGATGCTCTGCTTGTGTGCTAAGTGGGTCGAGGCACTTAGTTGGTTATTAAATAATAAATTAAAATAAAAAAAACAAAACGGATAAATAAAAAATAAAGCCCAAATAGCCCCCCCTCCCCCTTCACTAGGCATCCAAGATGGCGATGCCCAGTGCATCATGGGGCCTCTGGGGGTGTCCCTAGCCTGCATCATCATAGGGGCAAGCTAGGGTCACCCAATCTGAGCCTCCCACCCTAAAAAAATAAATAATAATAAAATACCCCATTTGTCTGATCATGTCAATATTTGTAAATATTGACTATGATCAGTGTGGATCTCCCTCCCTCTCCTCACTTGCCATTTTGTTGGAGAGAGAGACCTGTATTTAGCAGAGAGAAAGATTTATTTCTTTTATTTGTTAAAAAATATAGAACCAAAGGCTCTTTTCAGAGCCATTAACCCCTAGCTTGCCAGTGATCACTATATATCACTGGCAGTAGCATAGGTGCACTTTTTTTTGCTGCATTTTGCTGTCTGTGCATTTTTTTAGGGGTTAATTTTGTTGTAATTTTTTAAAAACCCAAAGGCTCTTTTCAGAAACAATTAGTTAATTTAATTTAATTTTCAGAGCCATTAACCCCTAGCTTGCCAGTGATCACTATATATCACTGGCAGTAGCATAGGTGCACTTTTTTTTTGCTGCATTTTGCTGTCTGTGCATTTTTTTAGGGGTTAATTTTGTTGTTGTAATTTTTTAAAAACCCAAAGGCTCTTTTCAGAAACATTTAGTTAATTTAATTTAATTTTCAGAGCCATTAACCCCTAGCTTGCCAGTGATCGCTATAAATCACTGGCAGTTGCATAGCTGTACTTTTTTGCTGTCTGTGCATTTTTTTAGGGGTTAATTTTGTTGTAATTTTTTAAAAACCCAAAGGCTCTTTTCAGAAACATTTAGTTAATTTAATTTTCAGAGCCATTAACCCCTAGCTTGCCAGTGATCGCTATAAATCACTGGCAGTAGCATAGCTGTACTTTTTTGCTAGTTAATTTAGTTAATTAATTTAGTTAATTTAATTTTTTTTAGTAATTGTTTTCTGTGACAGATACAAAAATGTCACAGAAAAGATATAGTGCTGAGGAGGCGTATGCCATCCTTGCGTCAGAGTCAGATGCCTCTATTTCTGACTCAGACCCCAATTTTGACCCTGCCATGTGCTCAGATACATCACTAGATGCAGTCTCAACTGATAGTGATGTATCTGTGGCTGCTAGCCCCTTGCCAGCCCCCCTGCTAGCCCCCCTGCCAGAAGGAGGCGTGTTGCTGCCATTGCTGCTGAAGAGTGGGTAACGCCTCATCTCCAGAGGCCAGATATCCCACCCTTCACAGCAAATGCTGGCATAAATATAGATGTGGCAGGTTTTAGCCCCCAGCAGTTTCTGGAAGTGTTTCTGGGCGATGATATATTGGGGAACATTGTCACCCAAACTAATTTATATGCCCATCAGTTCCGTGCTGCAAAGCCTGGAACATATTTGGCAAAGCAGCAATGGGCCCCCATCAATGTGCCAGAATTCAAAAAATTCTGGGCATTGACTATGCTGATGGGCATCATAAAGAAACCCTCCATTCGCTCCTACTGGAGTAGTAGCCCCATCTGCTCTACCCCCATTTTCTCCCAGACTATGTCGAGGAAGAGGTATGAAATGATTCTGCATTTCATGCACTTCAGCGACAACAGCCTGTGCCCCCCTAGGGAGCATCCCCAAGTTGACAGGCTGTATAAAATCCGCCCCCTGATAACCCACTTTTTTGCCAGGTTTGCAGAGGCTTATACACCTGGAAGGAATATATGCGTTGATGAATCCCTAATGAAGTATAAGGGAAGGCTGGGATTCAAGCAGTATATTCCTTCCAAACGCTCCAGATATGGGGTAAAGGTGTATAAGCTCTGTGACAGCGAGACTGGGTATACTCAGGCCTTCCGGGTGTATGAGGGAAAGGATAGCCACCTTGACCCTCCAGGTTGCCCAGAACATATGGGAACCACTGGCAAGATTGTCTGGGACCTGATATTACCCCTAATGAACAAAGGGTATCACTTGTACTTAGACAATTTTTATACAAGTGTTCTTTTGTTCAAGCTACTGTATTGCTTGCGGTACAATGAAAAAGAACCGCGCAGGTTTCCCAGGACAACTTGTACGCACCCGGCTACGAAGGGGGGAGACCTCAGCTCTGCGCCAAGAAGAGCTGTTGGCACTGAAGTACAGAGACAAGAAGGATGTATACCTTCTTACCACCATCCACACAGAGAGGACGGTGGCGGTTTCTGTACGTGGCAGAGCTGAGATCATAAGGAAGCCAGTGTGCATCAAGTCTTATAACCGGCATAGGGGTGGGGTTGATCTGGCTGATCAGCTGCTGCAGCCCTACCTAATTATGCGGAAGATAAGGGCCTGGTACAAAAAGGTTGCAATTTACCTAATGCAGATTGCAACCCACAACGCTTTTTTGTTGTTCAAAAAAGCAAACCCCAGAGTTAAAAAAACTTTTTTACAGTTTCAGCTCCAGATTATTACTGGGATTTTGTACCATGATGCACCTGCTCCCCGGGCGGTGATGGGAGAGAGCAGAGTTGGGGCAACTCATTTTATTTTTAAAATCCCCCCTACTGCCGCAAAGCAGAAACCACAAAAAAAATGCAGAGTCTGTACCAAGAGGGGGAAGAGAAGGGACACCATATATCACTGTCCTGATTGCCCTGGACAGCCTGCACTCTGCATTGGGGACTGCTTCAAGCGGTACCATACAATGGTCAATTGGTCAATTTTTAAAAAAATAAATACATTTGGTGTTTTATATATATATATATATATATATATATATATATATATATATATATATATATATATATATATATATATTTTGGTTATGTTTACTGTTAGATGTTTTTTTTTTACTTTTACTGTGCCAGATTTTTACATTTCACTACTCTATTTTTTTCTAAAATTGGGCCTGTTATTTTTTTTTTTAACCAAAACCCCTGTCAAACCTATGCATGGGGGACATAGGTGTTCTCAGGGTGCCTTGCAAAAAACAACCTGAAGTATGTTTTTGTAATAACTTACAACAGTCTCTCCTAAATCATAGTCACAAAGCAATGTGTCTGTAAAAATGAAAATTGAAAAATTACCACCATACACTTTCTCCAATTTTTTGGGCTAAAACGGTTGCTTCAAAGGCATCAAAGCACACCATATACAATACCTTGGGGTGTCAACATTTAAAAAATATACACTTTCATGGCAATAAATAAAAGTGGGGTATGCGATAGGCCACAAACTAAAGATAGGCCTATCAGAAGAAATACTCTCATTGTTAATAACTAAAATCACAAGTCATAAATTTGTAACATAACCTTCCCAAAATCCTGGCAAACCTATGCATGGGGGGCATAGGTGTACTCAGGGTGCCTTGCAGAAAACAACCTGAAGTATTCTTTTGCAATAACTTACAACAGTCTCTCCTAAATCATAGTCAAAAAGCAATGTGTCTGTAAAAATGAAAATTGAAAAATAACCACCATACACTTTCTCCAATTTGTTGGGCTAAAACGGTTGCTTCAAAGGCATCAAAGCACACCATATACAATACCTTGGGGTGTCAACTTTTCAAATATATGCACATTCATGGAAAACAAATAAATTGGGGTATGTTAAAAAAAACCCCAAAAAGACGATAGGCAAAGAAAATATGTTAAATGTGAAAAAAAATCACAAACGCATGTCAGACATTTGGCATTGCACCCCCCAAACAAGCCACCAAACCTATGCATAGGTGGTATCACTGAACTCAGGAGATGTTGTTGACCACATATTGGTGTCTTCTTTGGTAGTAACACATAACAGGAGCTGTGAATCCATGTCTAAAGTACAATGTATGTGAACAATAACACAAAAATATGAATGCCCAATAGTTTGACAAAGACTAGTGGTTGAATTAGTGCATGGAAAGTGTTAAAATACCAGCATTTGAAATACCCTAGGGTGTCTACTTTTCAAAAATATATGGTTTGATGGGGGTAAATTCCATTGGCCAGCTTCAGAAATGTCCCAAATAGGACATGGGTGCATGATGACCGATGTGAAAATTCCAAGTTGAAAATCTGGAATGTGTTACCTAAAAATGCCATTTAGCCCCCAGAGAACCCGACACACCTATACATAGGTGGTATCACTGAACTCAGGAGATGTTGTTGACCACATATTGGTGTCTTCTTTGGTAGTAACACATAACAGGAGCTGTGAATCCATGTCTAAAGTACAATGTATGTGAACAATAACACAAAAATATGAATGCCCAATAGTTTGACAAAGACTAGTGGTTAAATTAGTGCATGGAAAGTGTTAAAATACCTGCATTTGAAATACCCTAGGAAGTCTACTTTTCAAAAATATATGGTTTGATTGAGGTAAATTACATTGGCCGGCTTCAGAAATGTCTTAAATAGGACATGGGTGCATGGGATGTGAAAATTCAAAGTGGAAAAAATGGAATGGGCTTCCTAAAAATAAGGCCTTTTAGCCCCCAGAGAACCCAACACACCTATACATAGGTGGTATCACTGTACTCAGGAGATGTTGTTGAACACATATTGAGGTGTTTTTTTATAACAGGAACTGAAAATCCATGCCTAAAGTACAATGTGTGTGAAAAATAACACAAAAAAATGACTACCCAAAAGTTTGACAAAGACTGGTGGTTGAATTAGTGCATGGAAAGTGTTAAAATATCAGCATTTGAAAAACCCTAGGGTGTCTACTTTTCAAAAATATATGGTTTGATGGAGGTAAATTCCATTGGCCAGCTTCATAAATGTCCCAAATAGGACATGGGTGCATGATGACCGATGTGAAAATTCCAAGTTGAAAAACTGGAATGCGCTACCTAAAAATAAGGCCATTTAGCCCCCAGAGAACCCGACACACCTATACATAGGTGGTATCACTGTACTCAGGAGATATTGTTGAACACATATTGAGGTGGTTTTTGGCAGTAACACATAACAGGAACTGAAAAAACATGCCTAAAGTACAATGTGTGTGAAAAATAACACAAAAAAAATGACTACCCAAAAGTTTGACAAAGACTGGTGGTTGAATTAGTGCATGGAAAGTGTTAAAATATCAGCATTTGAAAAACCCTAGGGTGTCTACTTTTCAAAAATATATGGTTTGATGGGGGTAAATTCCATTGGCCAGCTTCAGAAATGTCCCAAATAGGACATGGGTGCATGATAACCGATGTGAAAATTCCAAGTTGAAAAACTGGAATGCGCTACCTAAAAATAAGGCCATTTAGCCCCCAGAGAACCCGACACACCTATGCATAGGTGGTATCACTGAACTAAGGAGATGTTGTTGACCACATATTGGTGTCTTCTTTGGTAGTAACACATAACAGGAGCTGTGAATCCATGTCTAAAGTACAATGTATGTGAACAATAACACAAAAATATGAATGCCCAATAGTTTGACAAAGACTAGTGGTTAAATTAGTGCATGGAATAGGACATTGGGTGCATGATGACCGATGTGAAAATTCCAAGTTGAAAAACTGGAATGCGCTACCTAAAAATAAGGCCATTTAGCCCCCAGAGAACCCGACACACCTATACATAGGTGGTATCACTGTACTCAGGAGATATTGTTGAACACATATTGAGGTGGTTTTTGGCAGTAACACATAACAGGAACTGAAAATACATGCCTAAAGTACAATGTGTGTGAAAAATAACACAAAAAAATGACTACCCAAAAGTTTGACAAAGACTGGTGGTTGAATTAGTGCATGGAAAGTGTTAAAATATCAGCATTTGAAAAACCCTAGGGTGTCTACTTTTCAAAAATATATGGTTTGATGGGGGTAAATTCCATTGGCCAGCTTCAGAAATGTCCCAAATAGGACATGGGTGCATTATGACCGATGTGAAAATTCCAAGTTGAAAAACTGGAATGCGCTCTCTAAAAATAAGGGCTTTTAGCCCACAGAGAACCCGACACACCTATACATGGGTGGTATCACTGTACCCAGGAGATGCTACTGAAGACATATTAGAGTGTTATTCGGCAGTAACCCTTACCATTTTATCAGTAAATGTATTCTTAAATTGCTATTTGTCAAAAAATCAAATTATTTTTTTTCCCCCCCAAACTTTGGCATAGATTGGTGGTAAAATGGTTGCATGAAAAAGTCAAAATACCCCAAGTTTAATACCTTAGGTTGTCTTCTTTTAAAAAATAGATACATTTTGAAGGGTTATTCAGGGATTCCTGACAGATATTGGTGTTACAATGTAACTATCGCCAATTTTGAAAAAACATGGTTTTGAAATAGCAAAGTGCTACTTGTACTTATTGCCCTATAACTTGCAAAAAAAGCAAAGAACATGTAAACATTGGGTATTTCTAAACTCAAGACAAAATTTAGAAACAGTTTAGCATTGGTATTTTATGGTGGTTGTAGATGTGTTAGAGATTTTGGGGCTCAAAGTTAGAAAAAGTGTGTTTTTTTTCATTTTTTCCTAATATTTTATAATTTTTTTATAGTAAATTATAAGATATGATGAAAATAATGGTATCTTTAGAAAGTCCATTTAATGGCGAGAAAAACTGTATATAATATGTGTGGGTACAGTAAATGAGTAAGAGGAAAATAACAGTTAAACACAAACATCGCAGAAATGCAAAAATAGCCTTGGTCCCAGATGGTCAACAAATTGAAAAGTGGCCTGGTCACTAAGGGGTTAAAATTACATGCTCTATCTGAATCGTGAAAGAAAAAATTTGGGTTCAGTGTCCCTTTAAGCTTGAGTCCAAGAGAGAATGGACTGCTGTGCTGCCTGTACTTGTCGTGTAATCCGAGCTCTCTATGGTGTCCAATAGAAACTGATTCAATAAAGCAAGAGAAAGCACCGGATAGTAGGAAAAAAAGAAAAATCTTTATTCCTTAAAACATGGAAAAGTGGTTACAGCTTCTAACCAATAGCAGAAACTTGTAGGTGTGGGTATCCATGTACCCTCTGACGCGTTTTGGCTTGTTGCCGTATTCGTAGCTACCAGTGATTTTATAAGAACTTGTGATTTATAAGATATTGTACTGCTCCTTATTCTCCTGATTACCATGGGGAACCCATTATGGCTTATTCTAGAGGCTCATCTTCATACTTTGTGGAAAGGATAAATCATAAGATTTTTTTTTTGCAATAGACCTTTATAGTAATTCATAAAAATACAGCGCTTACTTAAACCTTTGTATCTCTATTTACTTCAGTGTAAATTATATAGTATTAATGCCCAAATAACTTTGTTTATAAAAGAAAAACACTGGTTAAAATTTGTATATACCTGAGATGAGACTGTCACACTGATTAACCAATCGTATCTGATTTTAAAAATAGTACATACTCTATGTGACAATACCGATTTACCTGTACCTTTATGCCTCCCGGAGTATGATAAAACGTTGTCTTTGAATTCCTGTGATTCTTTCTTCGATGCCGATGTACTCCGTTATGTTCTGAGCGTGGCGCTGCTGCACAATTCACTGACCACTAAGGAGTGTGTCAGACTACGGAATCACTATAGAGACAAAAAGAAAAACGAGCGCAGCCACGACTCAAGGTAAAAGTTTTAATGCCTCCAAATTGCGCATACATACATATTGCACTTACAAGAGCTTAGATAAAAACAGGCGCCTCAATGTGGCAGATCATATAGGATTATTCAGTCCCGGTTCAGCTGTGATTTTTACGTCTTCTTTATAATTGAGCTGTCTCCGGTATACACCGTAAATTATTGATCATCCAGCAGACGGACTTTGTTCTTTTAGTGACTGCTGCCTTGTGCCTTTTTCTTCTACGCGTTTCGTCCGACCTCTGCGAACTTTCTCAAGACTTGCAAACAAGGTATGAAGTTTTTCGCGGGGGTCCGTAGTTTAAAAGTGGTAGCTCCACCCTATTGCTATCTTGTAGGCCAATCACATGTCCAGATTTCTCACACACCCCTCTGACCAAATACAGATTGGTATGCCGTAATAAGAATACAAAATTGCAAAGTTAAAGCTGTTTGATACATTCAATATACATTTCATTACATTATATTAACTAACATCCATATATTCTTTCTACTCAAAATTTATAAAAAGTCTCATAATCAAAACACATCATTAAAATACTTGCAGTACCGTGTACTCCTGTATACGTTCCTATACTTATATTTCGTACGTTAAAAATATTATACTATCATAACTCTATTTATTGATGTATATACATAATGTTAAAAATTCTATTGTGTTACTTATTTTTAGGATGCTACCAAATCAAAGTTGATTCTTCTTATTTTTAGAGACTGGCTGTCCTCCATATTACCTAATCCTCATATATTTCTATTCACAGATATCTCTCCCTACTCTATACGTAGTTGTTAATGTGTAACCATTCCCCGTCTGAATGCCTAGGGATCATGTTGTCTACTCTTCCTATTGTTATACTTATAAATGCTTGTCCCGGCTCTATTTGTAATTGAGATTATACTATCACTCTCAGTGTTTATTTACACATTATAATTCAGAGCATGAACGCCTGGAGATCGAGGTCAATATTTAACCCTTTGGGTGCTAAACTTTCTAATTGTTGTATCCATTTTGTTTCCTTCTTTCTCAAAGTTATGAGTCTCTGATGTGGATTAGACCCTGATGGTACAACTTCTAAAATACTGATTCGTAGGCTGGAGGGATCTTGCTTATGGTGGTATTTAAAGTGTTCAGACACACTGTGTGTTTTCAACCCTATTTCAATATTATGAATATGTTCATAACATCTCCTCTTGATTTTGCGTTTTGTCCTTCCCACATAGATCCGCCCACATTTACATGTGAGCCCATAAATTACAAATGTGGATTGACAGGTACCCCTTGAGTTTATTGGTATTGACTTGGTGTGATTCCAATTATCTATAGATTCTCTGTTACTGATAATGGGACACATGCAGCAATTTTTCCTGCCACATCTGAATGTCCCCGGTTTTCTAGAGACCCACTGTTGCAAGGTTCCTGGCTTACTACTTATCCCTATTTCTGGGCTTCTTAATTTGGACGGGGCTAAGATATTCTTTAAATTCTTATTTTTTTTAAAGACTATATTTGGTTTGTCTTCTATTACCTCTTTTATGATGGGGTCAGCTCTTAATATCCCCCAATGTTTATGCAGTACTTTTTGAAGAAACCCTGCCCCTTCATTATATGTCGTGATAAATCTTACCTTTTTATCTGTTATATTTTGCTCCTGCGATGGATTGGCTTTCGTTTGTATCAATTCCTCCCTCATGCATGTGGCATTCTTATCTCTAGCTACCCTAATGATCTCTCTATCATAGTCCTTCTCAATAAATTTGTTTTCTAACACTTCTGCTTCAAGATTGTAATCCTCTAAATTCGTACAATTCCTGCGAATTCTACGGAATTGGCCCTGTGGTATATTTTTTATCCACATGCTCTTATGGCCACTTTTTGCGTTTAGGAAACCATTACTGTCCATGGGTTTCCTGTAATTTCTCACCTTCACTAATTTAGACACCTGATCAACAAAAAATTCTACGTCCAGAAACTCAATCTTTTCTTGGGACATTTTGCTTGTGAATTTCAAATTATATTGATTATTGTTCATTTAATTACCTTAAACAATTATATTGATTATTGTTTAAGGTAATTAAATATTTAAGGTATATAGACGATATAATAATCATCTGGCAAGGGGACGACATAACAGCACATGACTTCATTAGACACATGAACAATAATCAATATAATTTGAAATTCACAAGCAAAATGTCCCAAGAAAAGATTGAGTTTCTGGACGTAGAATTTTTTGTTGATCAGGTGTCTAAATTAGTGAAGGTGAGAAATTACAGGAAACCCATGGACAGTAATGGTTTCCTAAACGCAAAAAGTGGCCATAAGAGCATGTGGATAAAAAATATACCACAGGGCCAATTCCGTAGAATTCGCAGGAATTGTACGAATTTAGAGGATTACAATCTTGAAGCAGAAGTGTTAGAAAACAAATTTATTGAGAAGGACTATGATAGAGAGATCATTAGGGTAGCTAGAGATAAGAATGCCACATGCATGAGGGAGGAATTGATACAAACGAAAGCCAATCCATCGCAGGAGCAAAATATAACAGATAAAAAGGTAAGATTTATCACGACATATAATGAAGGGGCAGGGTTTCTTCAAAAAGTACTGCATAAACATTGGGGGATATTAAGAGCTGACCCCATCCTAAAAGAGGTAATAGAAGACAAACCAAATATAGTCTTTAAAAAAAATAAGAATTTAAAGAATATCTTAGCCCCGTCCAAATTAAGAAGCCCAGAAATAGGGATAAGTAGTAAGCCAGGAACCTTGCAACAGTGGGTCTCTAGAAAACCGGGGACATTCAGATGTGGCAGGAAAAATTGCTGCATGTGTCCCATTATCAGTAACAGAGAATCTATAGATAATTGGAATCACACCAAGTCAATACCAATAAACTCAAGGGGTACCTGTCAATCCACATTTGTAATTTATGGGCTCACGTGTAAATGTGGGCGGATCTATGTGGGAAGGACAAAACGCAAAATCAAGAGGAGATGTTATGAACATATTCATAATATTGAAATAGGGTTGAAAACACACAGTGTGTCTGAACACTTTAAATACCACCATAAGCAAGATCCCTCCAGCCTACGAATCAGTATTTTAGAAGTTGTACCATCAGGGTCTAATCCACATCAGAGACTCATAACTTTGAGAAAGAAGGAAACAAAATGGATACAACAATTAGAAAGTTTAGCACCCAAAGGGTTAAATATTGACCTCGATCTCCAGGCGTTCATGCTCTGAATTATAATGTGTAAATAAACACTGAGAGTGATAGTATAATCTCAATTACAAATAGAGCCGGGACAAGCATTTATAAGTATAACAATAGGAAGAGTAGACAACATGATCCCTAGGCATTCAGACGGGGAATGGTTACACATTAACAACTACGTATAGAGTAGGGAGAGATATCTGTGAATAGAAATATATGAGGATTAGGTAATATGGAGGACAGCCAGTCTCTAAAAATAAGAAGAATCAACTTTGATTTGGTAGCATCCTAAAAATAAGTAACACAATAGAATTTTTAACATTATGTATATACATCAATAAATAGAGTTATGATAGTATAATATTTTTAACGTACGAAATATAAGTATAGGAACGTATACAGGAGTACACGGTACTGCAAGTATTTTAATGATGTGTTTTGATTATGAGACTTTTTATAAATTTTGAGTAGAAAGAATATATGGATGTTAGTTAATATAATGTAATGAAATGTATATTGAATGTATCAAACAGCTTTAACTTTGCAATTTTGTATTCTTATTACGGCATACCAATCTGTATTTGGTCAGAGGGGTGTGTGAGAAATCTGGACATGTGATTGGCCTACAAGATAGCAATAGGGTGGAGCTACCACTTTTAAACTACGGACCCCCGCGAAAAACTTCATACCTTGTTTGCAAGTCTTGAGAAAGTTCGCAGAGGTCGGACGAAACGCGTAGAAGAAAAAGGCACAAGGCAGCAGTCACTAAAAGAACAAAGTCCGTCTGCTGGATGATCAATAATTTACGGTGTATACCGGAGACAGCTCAATTATAAAGAAGACGTAAAAATCACAGCTGAACCGGGACTGAATAATCCTATATGATCTGCCACATTGAGGCGCCTGTTTTTATCTAAGCTCTTGTAAGTGCAATATGTATGTATGCGCAATTTGGAGGCATTAAAACTTTTACCTTGAGTCGTGGCTGCGCTCGTTTTTCTTTTTGTCTCTATAGACCTTTATAGTACATATTATTGGTAAAGTGAGTCACATGTTGAAATACAAGAGCTGACCAAAAACCAAGTTGATTTTTATGTTTAGTTAAATAGCATACTGCAGTTTTCTATGATTTCAGCCACTTAAGTCTATAGCCCTGAAACAAACGTTGCAGTGCTAAGCTTGTGAAATTTGCAGAGGGTTTTCCAATTCTCCGAAGTGCAAAGGTCACTATTGGCAGCATTAAATGACTGGAAAGGAAGAGTAATAGATAGAGATATGTGTGTGTGGACATAGAGACCTAGAGAGACATTTTTAAATTACTATGTTTCATTCCCATTCAAGACCCATTTCCTATTACTGAACTTTTCAGCACTATTGCAGTTGGTTTAGAATCAATAGGATAAGCCAGAAAAGCAGCTTAATATTCCTGATACAATTTGAAAATTGAACCTCATACTTTCTGAAATTGTATATTTATATGGATAAATCACGTAAAGGTGAGGCAGCAGTGGCCTGGTTAGGATTTTTCTTTGAGAATGCTGGCACTTTTTGAAGGCACATGAGTTCATAGTTAATTTTAAATATACATTTCTATTACAAGGGGCTGTTGATCATCCTTTGATATCCGTGTGTTTGCTTATTAAAATGTTGGTTAAAGTTTTAGAGAAAGGAATATGTGACTAATTAAAAAAAAATGCTGTTTGCTGATTTCTCTCTATTTTATGACAGAAAAGCATGGTGGTGGCTGATATATCTTGAGCCTTATGACCAATACTTTAATAATATATGCCTAGAAATGACAGGACTCCATTTAGGTCTTACAAGTTATGATGCTTACAGTGTTCACAACCTTTTATGCATCTGTCCTTGGGATGTAGAGGGAAAAGGTCGTGGAATTAAGTTTCGCATGTTTAGTCCTTCAAAATAGGAGCCAGGCTGTGTGTTTCTGTATGTTTGAGCAGCCTTAGTGTTGCATTTATGGGACATACAAATTATAATAGAAACTAGAAAGCTATTTATGTCACACTTTACCTGAAGATAATTTTTCCCAAAAGCGACATACAAGCAAATGTCAGATTCTCATGAGAAATTAACAAATTAGACGATACCTGTTCTTCGTGCTCAAATATTTCATGTAGATAAGAAATGGGCATCCTGGTTTCTTGTGTTGGATCTGCAGCATCAGATTAAGATTATATGTGCATTCACATTAATTTCCTACATCAGCTTTGTGAAATCATTTGGCGCTCAACAAATTAATGATAATAATCGATACATGATTCACTTTTTCAATGTTGTCAATATTCTGCTTGTCAAAATTATGATCTTTCCTTGAAAATATTGGTTCACCACATCCGACTACTAAATTGCAGTCAGAAGTGTTTTTCTTGGTGCAGAATTTCATACTTACAGCATGGTGCCTATAATCAAAGACCATCTGGAAAAGTTCTTTATGTTTTTTCATTCTAATTGTTGAAAAGGCATTTATAGCTGCAATAACTAATCAATATAATCGATTAGGAAAATAGTTAACAAATCTCAATCGATTTAGTTGTTCTGCGCATGGCACCAGCTGCTTCACTCCAATGAGCTCCTGCACGTGGTATTGTATTTTATGGTTATGCCCTTAGCCTAAAGAACGTCTACAGATGTTTACTTGTCACTTTTTCAGGACCGTATACAGCTAGTTCTGACTTATGTGCAACCCAGAAATAAAAGTCATTATTTGCATTGTTTATATTAAATCGGGTCATTTGGGACTTTGCTTTGCATGATATAGTGCCTGAGCTTGTTGTTTACAACTAGCCCTAGATTGATGGGATTTGTTATTTGAATTGATGTGCACTCTGCTGCGTCAGGTCGCATAGCTGAGCATTTAGAGATGAAATATTTGAAATTTAGAAGCGATGCAACGTTGTGCGAAGCAACTGCTTCTCCGTGCGCCGCATAGCTTGCAGTGTACGTCACAGCCTTTAGGCTTTGTCCTTTTATTGATATATAGTCCTTGGCTCTTTTGACTTTTTTTTTTTTTTTTTTTTTTTTTTTTAAATTTTAATTAATTGTAATATGTACCAAATTCAACCTCTATAAGTAGTTTGTGTGCGTGATCAAAAAAAATCATAGGCCTATTAATATATTATGAAAATAGTTGCATCCCTAAAGGCATGATGGAGAATGAGGAAAATGCAAGCCTTTTTTTATTCACTAATAAATCTCGTCTGTTTCATCCAGCATTTACACGTCAAGTACATTTGCTAACAGGAGATTTTAGTGGAACTTCAGGGGCATGTCATTTTCAACAGGTGCCAGAATGTTGGTATTGACGCTACTATGGGAGAATATTATTCAAAGTTCCCTGGTCTGTAAAATAAGTTAATTTTCTTCTTAGAAGGGAAGAGTCCACAGCTGCAGTCATTACTTTTGGGAAATACAGAACCTGGCCACCAGGAGAAGGCAAAGACACCCCAGTCAAAGGCATTAATACTTCCCTCATCCCCCAGTCATTCTTTGCCTTTCGTTACAGGAGGTTGTCAGAGAAGTGTCAGGAGTTCGAGAGAGTCTCTTATGGAGGGTAGTACTCTTTGCTATGGGACTGGAGTTTTAAGTAATCCTGTCAGCCTCTCAGTGAGAGCATGGATTAAAGTTAGTCCGGAGATGCCGGGAGAGTTTTCCTGCAAAAAAAAATCCTGACTTATATTAACAGCTCCTTGGTAATCGGTGCTGCCTACCTTTTATTCACTGCCTACCTTTATTCACTCAAGTCTGTCAGAAGTGAGGTTACTATCTGTCACACTTGAAGGGCCCTGTTCCACGACATAGATTCCGGTAAGATAGTTTCATTTTATTTTGATATGTGAATGTAATGTTAACAGAATAAGGTAGGGTCCCAGTGGGACTACTTTTATCTTAATAAGGAATCCTAGGTTAATATAGGGGGTACTTTAATCATGTTTATTTGGTTCTATCTGCTAATGTTTAGCAATACCTAGGCTCACAACTTTTTTACGGAACATAACGGCCTTATCTTAATTACGCAATCTCTCGATATTGCACAACCCTTTTTGTGACTGGTACGGTGCACCTCGTGACAGGCGCGGTTAAGTTTGTTTCTCATTTATGCTGACTGTGTGTGACAATCTAGCCTGTGGGTTATCTGTTTTACAGGAGTTGGTGAGTGCCCCAGCCATTGGGGTTGTAAAAAGGGTGCCAGTTGGTTTTTGTAATCCCAAAATTATGGATGATTCTGATATTTTAGACACGGATGTCTCTGATACGGAGAATGCGTCTTGTGATGAATATGAAATGGCCCGGGTAATAAATGCCCATCAGTTGTGTTCCGATTGCCGTTCTAGAGTACTCTCTTCTCCCGAATCAGGGAGCTTAGAGTTCGTTGAGCCATCTAGGTTTGCATGTCCCAGACCCTTTCTCGGCTACGCAAGCATGTGTCCCTATGGCCATTACTCCCTCTCCGGAGGGTGGCTTGTTTCCTCCAGAGGTTACAGCATGGTTCCGCATGGCGTTAACTCATTTAGCTCTCCCAAGTGAAATATTTCTAAAATTCTGTCAGTGTTCTGTTAACCAGAGCCCATCGGGCGTGGGATCGCTTGATTCAGTTTGTTGACCTCTTAGGCTTTAGGGGCCCCAACGTCAGGGTCTTTCGTGGATCAGACGAGAGATGATTTTGCATTCTGTTATAGGCTGGCACGTCTTCATGTTCTTTATAAGGCATATTTTGGCAATATTAGAGGATCCCAGTCCAAGTGGGCCGAGGGATTTTTTTCTTTGTTTCGGTTCCAATTCTCAGCTTGGGTGAATGGGGCCTCTGATCGGCTGCTCCCATTGGCGTTCTCATTCACCTTGGGCGTTCACCCGATGGGGGCTGCCTCTCTTATTTTTGATCCCGATGGATGTGTTTGTTTTTTGTTTTTTTAGCTCGTGTCTGTTAGATTTCCGTTTTTGAAAAGGTTCTTCTCTGGAACCGATACTTGCGATTTTTTTGGTCGTGTGGGCTCTTCCACGGATGTTGCACACTTTTTGAATAATAGCATTTTCTAGTTCATTTATCTATCCTTCGAGTCTAATTTTCTTGGACCTTGGACAGTTCTGAAGTGTCCTTATACCAGGCAGGTACTGGCCAGACGCTTTTCTGCTGTTGCCTGAATTCATGTCACCCTCGTGGTGCTGATTTAATCTGGTCGGATTCTGAATGTCACTTGGTCTATGGATATGGACTCCGAGCTCGGATCCTCCCATATCCAATGTCGAAGAGGCCTAGTGTGTAGATTCAACGCCTCTGAATGAAGGGTTGTGTGGGCCGATCTAAAGTTGGCTTTTCTTTCATGTAATTAGCAAGAGTCCATGAGCTAGTGACGTATGGGATATACATTCCTACCAGGAGGGGCAAAGTTTCCCAAACCTCAAAATGCCTATAAATACACCCCTCACCACACCCACAAATCAGTTTTTACAAACTTTGCCTCCTATGGAGGTGGTGAAGTAAGTTTGTGCTAGATTCTACGTTGATATGCTCTCCGCAGCAGGTTGGAGCCCGGTTTTCCTCTCAGCGTGCAGTGAATGTCAGAGGGATGTGAGGAGAGTATTGCCTATTTGAATTCAATGATCTCCTTCTACGGGGTCTATTTCATAGGTTCTCTGTTATCGGTCGTAGAGAGTCATCTCTTACCTCCCTTTTCAGATCGACGATATACTCTTATATATACCATTACCTCTACTGATTCTCGTTTCAGTACTGGTTTGGCTTTCTACTACATGTAGATGAGTGTCCTGGGGTAAGTAAGTCTTATTTTCTGTGACACTCTAAGCTATGGTTGGGCACTTTATATAAAGTTCTAAATATATGTATTCAAACATTTATTTGCCTTGACTCAGGATGTTCAACGTTCCTTATTTCAGACAGTCAGTTTCATATTTGGGATAATGCATATGAATAAATAAATTTTTCTTACCTTAAAATTTGACTTTTTTCCCTGTGGGCTGTTAGGCTCGCGGGGGCTGAAAATGCTTCATTTTATTGCGTCATTCTTGCCGCGGACTTTTTTGCCGCAAAAACTTTTTTCTGTTTCCGGCGTCATACGTGTCACTGGAAGTTGCGTCATTTTTGACATTTTTTTTTTGCGCCAAAAGTGTCGGCGTTCCGGATGTGGCGTCATTTTTGGCGCTAAAAGCATTTAGGCGCCAAATAATGTGGGCGTCTTTTTTGGCGCTAAAAAATATGGGCGTCACTATTGTCTCCACATTATTTAAGTCATTATTTATTGCTTCTGGTTGCTAGAAGCTTGTTCACTGGCATTTTTTCCCATTCCTGAAACTGTCATTTAAAGAATTTGATCTATTTTGCTTTATATGTTGTTTTTTCTATTACATATTGCAAGATGTCCCAGATTGACACTGAGTCAGAAGATACTACTGGAAAATCGCTGCCTGGTGCTGGATCTACCAAAGCTAAGTGTATCTGCTGTAAACTTATGGTAGCTGTTCCCCCAGCTGTTGTTTGTATTGAATGTCATGACAAACTTGTTAATGCAGATATTTCCTTTAGTAATGTTACATTACCTGTTGCTGTTCCGTCAACATCTAATACTCAGAGTGTTCCTGTTAATATAAGAGATTTTGTTTCTAAATCCATTAAGAAGGCTATGTCTGTTATTCCTCCTTCTAGTAAGCGTAAAAAGTCTTTTAAAACTTCTTTTAAATTTTTACCTAAGGTTGTGAATTCTAACAACATTAGTAGAGAAATTGTGGTTCCTTCATTGTGCATTCTTTGGATGTAGTTAGAGCTTTGAAATATTATGTTGAAGCTACTAAGAATTTCCGAAAGACTTCTAGTCTATTTATCTTTTCCGGTTCTAGGAAAGGTCAGAAGGCCTCTGCCATTTCTTTGACATCTTGGTTGAAATCTTTAATTCATCATGCTTATGTCGAGTCGGGTAAAACTCTGCCTCAAAGGATTACAGCTCATTCTACTAGGTCAGTGTCTACTTCCTGGGCATTTAGGAATGAAGCTTCGGTTGATCAGATTTGCAAAGCAGCAACTTGGTCTTCTTTGCATACTTTTACTAAATTCTACCATTTTGATGTGTTTCCTTCTTCTGAAGCAGTTTTTGGTAGACTCTAGTGACTCTTGCGTGGAAAGATCCACATCTTGGGTAATCATTATCCCATACTTCACTAGCTCATGGACTCTTGCTAATTACATGAAAGAAAACATAATTTATGTAAGAACTTACCTGATAAATTAATTTCTTTCATATTAGCAAGAGTCCATGAGGCCCACCCTTTTTTTATGGTGGTTGATTTTTTTGTATAAAGCACAATTATTCCAATTCCTTATTTTTTATGCTTTCGCACTTTTTTCTTATCACCCCACTTCTTGGCTATGCGTTAAACTGATTTGTGGGTGTGGTGAGGGGTGTATTTATAGGCATTTTGAGGTTTGGGAAACTTTTCCACTCCTGGTAGGAATGTATATCCAATACGTCACTAGCTCATGGACTCTTGCTAATATGAAAGAAATGAATTTATCAGGTAAGTTCTTACATAAATTATGTTTTTCTGGCTACTCGTCTGGGATACGGATCTCTCTTCAGATGTCGTCATGGTTTTTTCAGGTCTCTGGGGACTCGGAACCGTAGTTTCTATTCCTTTTGGAGTTGGGAGATGTGATTGACCTATGTGGTCTAGTGTTCAGAGTGGTGAACGATTTGCGTCTTCACTTGAAGTTCTTCCGGATGCTGACTCATTGGCCTAATAAACATTTTCTTGCGGTGGCAGAGTCTCCTTCCTTCCCGCCTTGGGCGGGTCATCTGGTCGGGAAGCACGGGCATGTCCCCTTTCCTTTGCTCAGAGTTGCGTTACTCTGAGGTGGAGTGCAGGGGTTTCCCTGCCTTCTGTGGTGAGCTGCAAGACTTCCAGCTTTTATCCTGTTAAAGGGGTTTTTGGAAGATCGATCCTACAGGGATCTCTGGCTGTTGTCTCTTCCATATAATACCCTTAATCTGACCATGGTCTTCGACGTTCAGGGGTTATCTGTGCCTTCTGGACTCTGTTAGGGGCTTAGTGTAGGGTGCTTATGTCTATCTCTCTGGGATGGCGAGCAAGGTCCAGGGTTCACATTAACCTTCGGGTGTTGGTTGTTACCTTGCCAGCATGTGTAAGGCGTGGTTACGCTTGTCTTTGATTTTTCCTTGCGATCCAGGAGCACTGGGTTCCGAAATTCTTAAACTGTTCAGGAATTTTTTTTCAGACTCTTGGGTTTGAGGCTGTTACTAGATCACCAAGTCTATGGACTTTAGATGGTGTGCTCCTAATCATAGGAGGCAGCTTAGGGTTCCTCAGGAAGTTAGATCTTTAGATTGATTCCCATTTTTCGAGGAATCTGGCCTAGGACCATGTCTCCCTGGATTGGGTGTGGACGGTTCGGTCTCACCTTAGGTGTTTGTGGTCCCGCGTGCCTCTCTGAGGGAGGCGGGGCTCTGTTTCTCATGGGAGGTGCCTATCTGCCTGTGGCTTATGTTCTAGGTCTCTCTGACGGGTCTCTACTGGTCTTCTGGCGTATTTGATGTTCCTTGTAGACTCCAGGTGTCTTTCAACTGGGTTGGCGATATGGCTGAGGAATCTCGCCTCTGGTAGGGTGGTTTCCATTGCTTTAGTCCCTTTCTCTCCTAGAGTGGGGGATGGGTTCTCCTGGTTCGTAGTTACCTTAGTATGTGGACCTGTGGGTCCTTGTTTTCTTGCCTTGTAAGGGTTTTTTCCCTTCTTGCATTTTCAGAATCCTGGAAAGGGAGATGTGGAGTAGTAGCTGGTTCCACCGTTCCTGCAGCAGGAGGCTGGGGGTTTGAACCCAAATGGGTTCAAATGTTGGATTCTGATATTTAGATGCTGGGGGTCTGAGAACCCTTTTTACCTTGAAGTGTTCCTTTTTAGGGATGACAGCAGTGTAGGGGGTCACGTACCCGAGCACAGAGTCTGTCCTGAATCACGGTAGCATGCCGTTTGTAGTAACGGTCAGAGTTCTACTCAGGGGCTTTGCTCCTTGTAGATCTATCCTTTCTTCCAGAGGTCTGGGACTCTTGTCTTTGACTAGCCTTTGGGCTGGGACCATTACCCTGGAGGGAAGGTCGGGGATCGGTTAATCTATGAAGTGTTGACGGTTTTCTTCTAGAGTCTGTCCTCCCCTTCAGTGGAAGGACTTTTGCTGTACTCTTTTTCTAACGGTGTCTGGTGCTGGGAGGGGACTCTCCTTGGAGCCCAGTATTCGGAAGGTTTGCAGTTTAAAACCAGCTACAATTTTCCCACCTTGAATGTGTGCTTGCAGGCTTTAAAAAGCTTTTCGGTGGTTTGGGTTCCATGATGGCTAAGTCAACTTTCCTGTCTGGAAGCTGGTCATTGAGCGTTCTTGTTCAGACAGTTTGGTGTTCTCTTGGAGAGCTCTTTGTTAACTGCTGGGATAGTTATCCTATTTCTGCTGTCTATGCTTGCCTAGCCTGCAAGTTTCGATCTGATACGAGGCAACAGGGAACTCCATGTTTTTCTGGAGTACTTTATGGTATGGTACTGTGTCAGGGATATGAAGGTGTCTCTCGAGTCCTCTTTGGGATGTGTTTCCCAGAGTATCGATTTCTTTATTATCAGGTACTTGTGTTCTACTGAGTTAGTCTCTCTGGGCACTACTATCGTAAGACAACCGTGGGTTGTAAGATGTTTGTTGAGCCGTGTGGAATGATCCTTTGGATTCTTCTGGGAATCTGTTCTCCCTTTTGGGGGCAGGTAGCGGTCCTTGTCTTTTGGCCGGGTACTCTGCTTGGGAGTCGAGAACCGTGTGGCTGATTACTCGGAGGCTGTTTGTGTTAGACTGACTCTGGGACTGAGAAGTCTCTAGTTTGGCTTTGCTTGTGTAACTAATGTGCAGTTACCTGGGCTTCGGGTTTTTGCCCATGTCTATTTTTATAGGGTGTCATGTATTTTCAGGCTGTGGTGCCGTTCGAAGGGGCCACCTTTTGTACCCACCCTTAGTTTGCATTCAGTGTCCTCTAGCTTGTGTATTGTTTTCCCAAAAGTAATAAATGCAGCTGTGGACTCTTCCCGTTTAAGAAGAAAAACATAAATTATGCTTACGTGATAATTTTTCTTTTCTTCTGACGGAAAAGGTCCCGTCCGTGTTTTGTCTGAGGCGGCAGTATTTTTTGTTCTTCTGGCACCTTTTTTTGCACCCTGATATTTCTCCTACTGTTCCTTGTTCCCTTGGCAGAATGACTAGGGGATGAGGAAAGTGGGGGAGATATTTAAGCCTTTGGCTGGGGTGTCTTTGCCTCCTCCCGGTGGCTAGGTTCTGTTTTTCCCAAAAGTAATGAATGTAGCTGTGGACTCTTTCCATACAGATGGAAATTAAATTATCAGGTAAGCATAATTTGTTTTTTTTTCCACTGTGTGCTACATATGTATATTCTATGTATTTTCAGCAGGATGTCAAAATAAGCCAATATTAAACATGTTAACTTTTTTTTTTTTGTAGGCATGGGGTAACAGAACTTAATACACACACACACACACACACACACACGTGGCCGTCGTTTTCCAACGGTTCAATTTACACCATTTCAGAATAAGAACCTTTTTTCCCCAGTCATGTGACTGCTATTGAGAAGCAGTGCATTTATTAAAATAGCCAGTAGGTGGAGCTGTCTGCTTGTGTTGCAGCAAAGCCAAGCAAGCTGAAATTAATCAGTTTATCCAGACCTGAGCTATCGAGCAGATTTCAAAGGAACAAGATCTTCCTGTCTATAAATCAGTCCACATTGGAATGCATAGAAAGAACTATTTGCAGAAAAATGAAAGTGAAGTCTGTTTTGTGTGATTTTTTTATTAGGTTTATAATGCTGTTTAGCAAATGTTTTTGTTCATTTAACTTAGTTTAATTATATATTCTGTGTTGTGTGATTATTTTATTAAGTTTATAATGCTGTTTAGCATTTAAAGTCTTCATTTTAAAGCTTTCAAAATAATGTATTAGGTGTTACTTATGACAATTTTGAGAGGGGCCAGGAATCTATCTCCCTCACTTCCTATTGACTTTCATTATAAACTGGGTTTCAATTTACAACGGTTTCGATTTACAACCATTCCTTCTAGAGAGAGAGAGAGATGTGAACACAGTTGCCTCAGTGCTTTCTTCTGTTGTTCGACCCACTTATTTACCAATACCTCAAAGTGCTTGGTGTGTTGATTAGTGGTATAATTTCTCCAATACTGAAAGCTTGTAATTTGAGTATTTTCACCAGTTTTGGGCAGTTTTGGGGTAATGAGTGTGAGGACAAAGGTTGTCTTGAATTTCTCTGTGCTGCAAATAAATTTTTTAGAAATGTTAAGGGTTTGTTTGTTCCTCTGAAAGTATAGGTTTCTGATCTATGGTTTTTTGACACTTATTTTACCCAATCTGTGCTGACTCCTAAGTAACTCCATGGGAGGGAGCACATATCTTTATGGCAGACTTAAACTAGCACTGTATAACTGAAAATTGTCAAAATGCACTGAGAAGAGGCGGTTTTCAAGGGATTAGAAATTAGCATATGAGCCTACCTAGGTTTAGCTTTCAAAAAGAATACTATGAGAACAAAACAAATTTGATAAAAGTAAATTGTAAAGTTGTTTACAATTGCAAGCCCTATCTGAATCATGAAAGTTTAATTTTGACTAGAATGAAGTGTGCAATCTGTGTACTTTTGTTTTTTTCAATACTAATCTTTAGCCTGAAACAAGGAGCAATGAAAGTTTTATATAACAAGTTTTAAAAATTAGGACAGGTGCAAATAAAAGAAATAAAAATATATCTTAAGGAAAAGGGGACATTTTGGATAAAAATCAATACCAATAAAAAATATATTTCCTTGGGCCTGTAAATAAGGTGCCGAGAGTAATGAATCTTTGCTTTATCTGAGCTCGACTGTTGAAAGGTGCAAAAAATGCTTTTTCTTTCCCTTTTTTTTTGTGGGATACATTTAGTCACACCGGTGTACTTCGATACAGGTGCACTGAGACAAATACAGAGGAACAGGGAGGCGCATTCAATTTTACATCGATAAATCGAGCCCTAAGTGTGGGTAACATTAAAAAGACTTGATAGTCAAAACTGATATGTGCTTACTCAGTCTTCAATAGAATCATTTTTGCAGTCTAATTGTACATTAATTGAGACATTAAATTAGTAAGATACTTAAAGGGACAGTAAAGTCAAAACTAAACTTTCATGATTCAGATAAGGCATGCAATTTTAAACAACTTAACTATTTTCTTTTATTATCAAATTTGCTTTGTTCCCTTGGTGGTATTTTTGAAAATCTAAATCTAGCTAGGCTCAAACTGATTTCTAAACTGTTGAAAACCGCCTCTTAGCTCAGAGCATTTTGAAAGTTTTTCACAGTTAGACAGTGTTAGTTCATGTGTGTCAGATAACATTGTGCTCACTCCAGTGGAGTTATTTAGGAGTCTTCACTGATTGACTACACTGCATGTCTGTCAAAAACGCTTAGATACATGGTAATCACAGAGGTAAAACATATATTAATATAACTGTTGGTTATGCCAAACCGGGGAATGGGTAATAAATGGATTATATTTTTAAATAAGAAAAAATTTGGTGTACACTGTCCCTTTAAAGCCATGCTTTCTAGACAGTGGTATTGGGATGTTTACTGCTGAATCCTTAATTACCTTTCAGCTATTCAATGCAAATATTAGAATGTGTTAGATCATTGGAATGTGCAATGGAGGTAAGTTGGAAGCAAACTAAAATATGCAGTTTTTGTAATTGCATTAAAGCTAGGATCATACAAACTGTTGATTAGATATTTGCATATGCTGGTAGTTACGACTCGGTGTATAGTGGAGGCCATCCTCTTGGCATCTCATCATATGGTTGAGCTCTGTGGGTGATAAACTTGAAACCCCACCACAAGCTGGTCTCTGATTTACCTAATTACATTATTTCCACTTTGCTCAGTTGGCCTTTTGCTATTTGACAGTGTCATCTCAGTTTTGAACACATCAGACTATTAGTGCCATATGATAACATTCTTTTCTCTGAGGCTTTGCACTCTCAAGTAGTTAATTGTAATTATTATACATTGAGATCTTATTAAACTGCACGTTCCATGCAAATGTATTTGGGCGTGTGTATTTTGAAGTCTTATGATAAACTTTACCCTTTGTATAAACAGATTTGGAATATTAGTGATATTTTAGATGGAGTTTAAAATATGTTGTAACGAAGATACGCTTTGAATTTCAGTGTTACAGTAAAAATTAATTTAAATAACCTGCACTCTGGTTGCCTACTTCAAAACAATTTTGTTTTGGGGAACTAAGGGTTTGAACTGTTCTCCAATCAGCGCTCTAGCTACAAAAAACAATTGTGTGAGTGCTGTATGTCTAGAGCGTCGATTGGAGAACAGTTCAAACCATTAGCTCACCAAAACAAAATTACTTTTTTGGGTGGGTGACTGGAGCATGTGGAGTAGAAACAGCATGGTTTCAGCGGTAAATTACAGGGCAAAATATTAAATGTGTATTACATATACTTTTTTATTTATTTATGAATCCGAAGTTATTCATTGCAGCTCTGTATGCAAAATGTTTTAAAAACACGTAAAACGTGTTGTTAGAATATGCATTTTCACATGCCCAGGACACACCTCTTGATAATCCTCTTGAATGTTGTTAATCTTCACTATATGGCTAAAAGTGTATAAACACCTGACCGTCAACACCTACTGTATATGACTGCTTGTTGGACATCCATTTCCTAAACCATGGGCATGAAAATGGAGTTGCCCTCCCACCCCTTGCAGATATAGCAGCTATAACTTCTGCATCTCTTCTGGGAAGGAATTCTGCAAGATTTTGGAGTGCCTGTGGGAATTTATGCCTATTCGACTAAATCAGTATTTCTTTTACAAGATATGCTGAGTCCACGGGTTTCATTCTTGTGGGATATTATCCTCCTGTTAACAGGAAGTGGCAAAGAGCACCACAGCAGAGCTGCTATATAGCTCCTCCTTTAACTCCTCCCCCAGTCATTCTCTTTGCCTATGCTAGTAATAGGAAGGGTAAAGTTAAGTGGTGATAAAATTATAGTTTTTAGTTTCTTCAATCAATAATTTATTTTAAATGTTACCGGAGAATACTATTTTTTCCTCAGGCAGGACATAGAAGAATTCTGACTTGAGTTTGATGATCTTAGCAGTTGTAACTGAGATCCATATTGGTTTCCACAAAATTTGCTGAGGAGTACAAGAGAAATCTTCAGTGTGGGGAACGTTTCTTACTGCAAGCAGCATTAAGGTATGTGCAGTCATTTATATTCTGAGGACACTGTTGTAGATCAGAATGGGCTGACATTTTTCCCAGGTTGGGAAGGGGTAAGCAGTAGTCCTGGTTAGGATTGTACTGTAAACCTGTGTATAATTATCCTTGTGAGAGATTTCAACAAGGGACACTTATGGGCTATATGGTTGAAGACACTGGGGCAGTCTAGAAAACGCTTACTTTAATAAATGACTTATCAGGGCTGACATTTTGTGATACTGAGGGGTCCACATGGCATATATGTTTGTTAGATAACATTTATTCATGGGATGTTTTCTCCAACATAGGTGTGTCCGGTCCACGGCGTCATCCTTACTTGTGGGATATTCTCTTCCCCAACAGGAAATGGCAAAGAGCCCAGCAAAGCTGGTCACATGATCCCTCCTAGGCTCCGCCTTCCCCAGTCATTCTCTTTGCCGTTGTACAGGCAACATCTCCACGGAGATGGCTTAGAGTTTTTTAGTGTTTAACTGTAGTTTTTATTATTCAATCAAGAGTTTGTTATTTTAAAATAGTGCTGGTATGTACTATTTACTCTGAAACAGAAAAGAGATGAAGATTTCTGTTTGTAAGAGAAAAATGATTTTAGCAACCGTTACTAAAATCGATGGCTGTTTCCACACAGGACTGTTGAGAGGAATTAACTTCAGTTGGGGGAAACAGTGAGCAGACTTTTGCTGCTTGAGGTATGACACATTCTAACAAGACGATGTAATGCTGGAAGCTGTCATTTTCCCTATGGGATCCGGTAAGCCATTTTTATTACAGAAAGAAAAAAAGGGCTTCACAAGGGCTTTTAAGACTGTAGACATTTTCTGGGCTAAAACGATTTATATATAAGCATATTTTATACTCCATAGCCTTGAGGAATTATTTTAATCTTGGGAATTATGTAAAATAACCGGCAGGCACTGTATTGGACACCTTATTCTCTAGGGGCTTTCCCTAATCATAGGCAGAGTCTCATTTTCGCGCCTCTATTGCGCACTTGTTTTTGGGAAGCATGACATGCAGATGCATGTGTGAGGAGCTCTGATACATAGAAAAGACTTTCTGAAGGTGTCATTTGGTATCGTATTCCCCTTTGGGCTTGGTTGGGTCTCAGCAAAGCAGATACCAGGGACTGTAAAGGGGTTAAATATAAAAACGGCTCCGGTTCCGTTATTTTAAGGGTTAAAGCTTCCAAATTTGGTGTGCAATACTTTTAAGGCTTTAAGACACTGTGGTGAAATTTTGGTGAATTTTGAACAATTCCTTCATACTTTTTCACATTTGCAGTAATAAAGTGTGTTCAGTTTAAAATTTAAAGTGACAGTAACGGTTTATTTTAAAACGTTTTTTGTACTTTGTTATCAAGTTTATGCCTGTTTAACATGTCTGAACTACCAGATAGACTGTGTTCTGTATGTGGGGAAGCCAAGGTTCCTTCTCATTTAAATAGATGTGATTTATGTGACACAAAATTTAGAGAAAATGATGCCCAAGATGATTCCTCAAGTGAGGGGAGTAAGCATGGTACTGCATCATCCCCTCCTTCGTCTACACCAGTCTTGCCCACACAGGAGGCCCCTAGTACATCTAGTGCGCCAATACTCCTTACTATGCAACAATTAACGGCTGTAATGGATAATTCTATCAAAAACATTTTAGCCAAAATGCCCACTTATCAGCGAAAGCGCGACTGCTCTGTTTTAGAAAATACTGAAGAGCATGAGGATGCTGATGATATTGGTTCTGAAGTGCCCCTACACCAGTCTGAGGGGGCCAGGGAGGTTTTGTCTGAGGGAGAAATTTCAGATTCAGGGAAAATTTCTCAACAAGCAGAACCTGATGTGATTGCATTTAAATTTAAATTGGAACATCTCCGCGCTCTGCTTAAGGAGGTGTTATCTACTCTGGATGATTGTGAGAATTTGGTCATTCCAGAGAAATTATGTAAAATGGACAAGTTCTTAGAGGTCCCGGGGCCCCCCGAAGCTTTTCCTATACCCAAGCGGGTGGCGGACATTGTAAATAAAGAATGGGAAAGGCCCGGTATACCTTTCGTCCCTCCCCCCATATTTAAGAAATTGTTTCCTATGGTCGACCCCAGAAAGGACTTATGGCAGACAGTCCCCAAGGTCGAGGGGGCGGTTTCTACTCTAAACAAACGCACCACTATACCCATAGAAGATAGTTGTGCTTTCAAAGATCCTATGGATAAAAAATTAGAGGGTTTGCTTAAAAAGATGTTTGTTCAGCAAGGTTACCTTCTACAACCAATTTCATGCATTGTTCCTGTCACTACAGCAGCGTGTTTCTGGTTCGATGAACTAGAAAAGGCGCTCAATAATAATTCTTCTTATGAGGAGATTATGGACAGAATTCATGCTCTCAAATTGGCTAATTCTTTCACCCTAGACGCCACTTTGCAATTGGCTAGGTTAGCGGCGAAAAATTCTGGTTTTGCTATTGTGGCGCGCAGAGCGCTTTGGCTAAAATCTTGGTCAGCGGATGCGTCTTCCAAGAACAAATTGCTTAACATTCCTTTCAAGGGGAAAACGCTGTTTGGCCCTGACTTGAAAGAGATTATTTCTGATATCACTGGGGGCAAGGGCCACGCCCTTCCTCAGGATAGGTCTTTCAAGACCAAAAATAAACCTAATTTTCGTCCCTTTCGCAGAAACGGACCAGCCCCAAGTGCTACGTCCTCTAAGCAAGAGGGTAATACTTCTCAAGCCAAGCCAGCCTGGAGGCCAGTGCAAGGCTGGAACAAAGGAAAGCAGGCCAAGAAACCTGCCACTGCTACCAAGACAGCATGAGATGTTGGCCCCCGATCCGGGACCGGATCTGGTGGGGGGCAGACTCTCTCTCTTCGCTCAGGCTTGGGCAAGAGATGTTCTGGATCCTTGGGCGCTAGAAATAGTCTCCCAAGGTTATCTTCTGGAATTCAAGGGGCTTCCCCCAAGGGGGAGGTTCCACAGGTCTCAATTGTCTTCAGACCACATAAAAAGACAGGCATTCTTACATTGTGTAGAAGACCTGTTAAAAATGGGAGTGATTCATCCTGTTCCATTAGGAGAACAAGGGATGGGGTTCTACTCCAATCTGTTCGTAGTTCCCAAAAAAGAGGGAACATTCAGACCAATCTTAGATCTCAAGCTCCTAAACAAGTTTCTCAAGGTTCCATCGTTCAAAATGGAAACCATTCGAACAATTCTTCCTTCCATCCAGGAAGGTCAATTCATGACCACGGTGGATTTAAAGGATGCGTATCTACATATTCCTATCCACAAGGAACATCATCGGTTCCTAAGGTTCGCATTCCTGGACAAGCATTACCAGTTTGTGGCGCTTCCGTTCGGATTAGCCACTGCTCCAAGAATTTTCACAAAGGTACTAGGGTCCCTTCTAGCGGTGCTAAGACCAAGGGGCATTGCAGTAGTACCTTACTTGGACGACATTCTGATTCAAGCGTCGTCCCTTCCACAAGCAAAGGCCCACACGGACATTGTCCTGGCCTTTCTCAGATCTCACGGGTGGAAAGTGAACGTAGAAAAAAGTTCTCTATCTCCGTCAACAAGGGTTCCCTTCTTGGGAACAATAATAGACTCCTTAGAAATGAGGATTTTTCTGACAGAGGCCAGAAAATCAAAACTTCTAAACTCTTGTCAAATACTTCATTCTGTTCCTCTTCCTTCCATAGCGCAGTGCATGGAAGTAATAGGTTTGATGGTAGCGGCAATGGACATAGTTCCTTTTGCGCGAATTCATCTAAGACCATTACAACTGTGCATGCTCAGTCAGTGGAATGGGGACTATACAGACTTGTCTCCGACGATACAAGTAGATCAGAGGACCAGAGATTCACTCAGTTGGTGGCTGTCCCTGGACAACCTGTCACAGGGGATGAGCTTCCGCAGACCAGAGTGGGTCATTGTCACGACCGACGCCAGTCTAGTGGGCTGGGGCGCGGTCTGGGGACCCCTGAAAGCGCAGGGTCTTTGGTCTCGGGAAGAATCTACTCTCCCGATAAATATTCTGGAACTGAGAGCGATTTTCAATGCTCTCAAGGCTTGGCCTCAGCTAGCAAAGACCAAGTTCATACGGTTTCAATCAGACAACATGACGACTGTTGCGTACATCAACCATCAGGGGGGAACAAGGAGTTCCCTGGCGATGGAAGAAGTGACCAAAATCATTCAATGGGCGGAGACTCACTCCTGCCACTTGTCTGCAATCCACATTCCAGGAGTGGAAAACTGGGAAGCGGATTTTCTGAGTCGTCAGACATTTCATCCGGGGGAGTGGGAACTCCATCCGGAAATCTTTGCCCAAATCACTCAAAGGTGGGGCATTCCAGACATGGATCTGATGGCCTCTCGTCAGAACTTCAAGGTTCCTTGCTACGGGTCCAGATCCAGGGATCCCAAGGCGACTCTAGTAGATGCACTAGTAGCACCTTGGACCTTCAAACTAGCTTATGCATTCCCGCTGTTTATTCTCATCCCCAGGCTGGTAGCCAGGATCAATCAGGAGAGGGCATCGGTGATCTTGATAGCTCCTGCGTGGCCACGCAGGACTTGGTATGCAGACCTGGTGAATATGTCATCGGCTCCACCATGGAAGCTACCTTTGAGACGAGACCTTCTTGTTCAAGGTCCGTTCGAACATCCGAATCTGGTCTCACTCCAACTGACTGCTTGGAGATTGAACGCTTGATCTTATCAAAGCGAGGGTTCTCAGATTCTGTCATTGATACTCTTGTTCAGGCCAGAAAGCCTGTAACTAGAAAAATCTACCACAAAATATGGAAAAAATATATCTTTTGGTGTGAATCTAAAGGATTCCCTTGGGACAAGATAAAAATTCCTAAGATTCTATCCTTTCTTCAAGAAGGTTTGGAGAAAGGATTATCTGCAAGTTCTTTGAAAGGACAGATTTCTGCCTTGTCTGTGTTACTTCACAAAAAGCTGGCAGCTGTGCCAGATGTTCAAGCCTTTGTTCAGGCTCTGGTTAGAATCAAGCCTGTTTACAAACCTTTGACTCCTCCTTGGAGTCTCAATTTAGTTCTTTCAGTTCTTCAGGGGGTTCCGTTTGAACCCTTACATTCCGTTGATATTAAGTTATTATCTTGGAAAGTTTTGTTTTTGGTTGCAATTTCTTCTGCTAGAAGAGTTTCAGAATTATCTGCTCTGCAGTGTTCTCCTCCTTATCTGGTGTTCCATGCAGATAAGGTGGTTCTGCGTACTAAACCTGGTTTTCTTACAAAAGTTGTTTCTAACAAAAACATTAACCAGGAGATAGTCGTGCCTTCTTTGTGTCCGAATCCAGTTTCAAAGAAGGAACGTTTGTTGCACAATTTGGATGTAGTTCGTGCTCTAAAATTCTATTTAGATGCTACAAAGGATTTTAGACAAACATCTTCCTTGTTTGTTGTTTATTCTGGTAAAAGGAGAGGTCAAAAAGCAACTTCTACCTCTCTCTCTTTTTGGATTAAAAGCATCATCAGATTGGCTTACGAGACTGCCGGACGGCAGCCTCCTGAAAGAATCACAGCTCATTCCACTAGGGCTGTGGCTTCCACATGGGCCTTCAAGAACGAGGCTTCTGTTCAGATATGTAAGGCAGCGACTTGGTCTTCACTGCACACTTTTACTAAATTTTACAAGTTTGATACTTTTGCTTCTTCTGAGGCTATTTTTGGGAGAAAGGTTTTGCAAGCCGTGGTGCCTTCCATCTAGGTGACCTGATTTGCTCCCTCCCTTCATCCGTGTCCTAAAGCTTTGGTATTGGTTCCCACAAGTAAGGATGACGCCGTGGACCGGACACACCTATGTTGGAGAAAACAGAATTTATGTTTACCTGATAAATTACTTTCTCCAACAATGTGTCCGGTCCACGGCCCGCCCTGGTTTTTTAATCCGGTCTGATAATTTATTTTCTTTAACTACAGTCACCACGGTATCATATGGTTTCTCCTATGCAAATATTCCTCCTTTACGTCGGTCGAATGACTGGGGAAGGCGGAGCCTAGGAGGGATCATGTGACCAGCTTTGCTGGGCTCTTTGCCATTTCCTGTTGGGGAAGAGAATATCCCACAAGTAAGGATGACGCCGTGGACCGGACACACCGTTGGAGAAAGTAATTTATCAGGTAAACATAAATTCTGTTTTTCTTAAAACCGCTTCCCATGCGGTTGCTTAAGTTATTTGCACATCGAGGATGGGCGGGGCCTAATTTCACGCCTCAGTGCACAGTTAGTTTGGAGAGAACAGCAGCCATTAGCTCCGGTTGGGACCAGACTGTGAGGCTGTTTTTCGGAGTGAGACCGGATAGTTTTCCCAGTCCTTTGGGGCAGGTAGGCGCCACAGCAGAGCTGTGGAGAGGTGCAGGGGCAGTTTAACAATTTTTCTCTGCATAACTCTCTTTGTGGGCTAAACACTCAAATTAAAGGGTTAACTCTCCTGTTTACTTGTGGTGCAATATCCGATTGCATATTAGGTTCACACATAATCGAAATTAATCATTTTGCATAACGTTTTTAGCAATTTTGAAAAAACAGTGTACTCTTTATTCTTAAAGGCGCAGTACTCGTTTTTTTTGCTGATTGTTTTTCCTATGTAATAAAGATTAACGACTTGTGCTGTTATTACTAGTCTGTTCAACATGTCTGACATTGAAGAAAGTCAGTGTTCTATGTGTTTAGAAGCCATTGTGGAACCCCCTCTTACATTGTGTCCTTTTTATACTGAAAGGGCCCTACACTGTAAAGAGCATATTTTAGGAAATGAAAGTGTGCCTAAGGATGATTCTCAGTCTGAAGAGAATCAGGATATGCCATCCAATTCTCCCCAAGTGTCACAACCTTTAACGCCCACGCAAGAGACGCTAAGTACTTCTAGTGCGTCTTCTTCTTTTACTTTGCAAGATTGGCGGCAGTGATGTCTACTACCCTTACAGAGGTATTATCTAAACTGCCAGGTTTGCAGGGTAAATGCAGTAGGTCAGGTATTAATGTAAATACTGAACCCTCTGATGCCTTAGTGACTATTTCCGATGCACCCTCACAATGCTCTGATTTGGGGGTTAGGGATTTTATGTCTGAGGGGGAACTTTCAGAGTCAGGAAATGTATTACCTCAGACAGATTCGACGTCACGTCTTTTAAATTTAAACTGGAACACCTCCGCCTGTTGCTCAGGGAGGTTTTGGTGACTGTGGATGATTGTGACCCTATTACAATTCCCCCAGAAAAATTGTGTAAAATGGACAAATATTTAGAAGTACCTACTTACACGTATGTTTTTCCGGTTCCTAGAAGAAAAGACCAGGAATAGCGTTTTCTCCCCCTCCTAACTTTAAGAAAATGTTTCCTATATCTGACACCATACGGGACTCCTGGCCATTGGTCCCTAAGGTGGAGGGAGCTATATCTACTCTAGCTAAGCGTACAACTATACCTATTGAGGGCAGTTGTGCTTTTAACGACCCTATGGATAAAAAATTAGAGGGTCTTCTAAAGAAGCTATTTGTTCACTAGGGTTTTCTATTACAGCCTGCATTGTTCCAGTAACTACTGCAGCAGCATTTTGGTTTGACACCTTGGAGGAGTCTCTGAAGGTAGAGACGCCCTTAGACATTTTAGACAGAATAAAGGCTCTTAAATTAGCCAATTCATTTATTACTGATGCTGCTTTTCAAATTGCAAAATTAGCGACGAAGAACGCAGGCTTTGCCATCCTGGTGCCCAGAGCGTTATGGCTGAAATCATGGTCTGCTGACGTATCATCCAAATCTAAGCTTTTAGCTATTCCTTTCAAAGGTAAGACCCTATTCGGGCTTGTGTTGAAGGAGATAATCTCTGACATTACTGGAGGTAAGGGTCACGCCCTACCTCAGGACAAGTCCCTCAAGATGAGGGGTAAACAAAATAATTATTTTTCCTTTCGAAACTTTGAAGGAGTATCCTCTGCTTCCTCTTCCTCCACTAAGCAGGAAGGGAACTTTGCTCAATCCAAGTCGGTCTGGAGACCTAACCAGGCCTGGAATAAAGGTAAACAAGCCAAGAAGCCCGCTGCTGCTACTAAGACAGCATGAAGGGGCAGCCCCCGATCCGGGACCGGATCTAGTAGGGGGCAGACTCTCTTTCTTTGATCAGTCTTGGGCAAGGTATGTACAGGATCCCTGGGCATTGGAAATTGTGACCCAGGGGGTACCAGCTGGAATTCAAAGATTTTCTCCCAAGGGGGAGATTTCATCTTTCACGTTTGTCTGTAGACCAGACAAAAAGAGAGGCGTTCTTACGCTGTGTAAAAGACCTTTACACAATGGGTGTAATTTGCCCAGTTCCAGAGCTGGAACAGTGCCAGGGGTTCTACTCAAACCTATTCGTAGTTCCCAAAAAAGAGGGAACTTTCAGACCAATTTTAGATCTCAAAGGTCTAAACAAATTTCTCAGATTCCCATCGTTCAAGATGGAGACCATTCGTACAGTTTTGCCAATGATCCAGGAGGATCAATTCATGACCACTGTGGACCTGAAGGATGCGTACCTTCACATTCCTATCCACAAGGATCATCATCAATTCCTAAGATTTGCTTTTCAGGACAAACATTATCAGTTTGTGGCTCTTCCCTTCGGGTTGGCCACAGCTCCCAGAATCTTTACAAAGGTCCTAGGGTCCCTTCTAGCGGTGCTCAGGCCGCGGGGCATAGTGGTGGCGCCTTATCTGGACGATATTTTGATCCAGGCATCAACTTATCATCTGACCAAATCTCGCACGGACATCGTGTTGTCATTTTTAAGAACTCACGGTTGGAAAGTGAATGAAGAAGAGAGTTCACTGGTTCCACAAGAGTTCCATTCCTGGGAACTCTGATAGACTCTGTAAACATGAAAAATTTTCTGACAGAGGTCTAAATACTTGCCGAGCACTGCAGTCCATTCCTCGGCCATCAGTGGCTCAGTGTATGGAAGCCATTGGTTTAATGGTAGCAGCAATGGACATCATCCCGTTTGCTCGCTTTCATCTCAGACCACTACAGCTCTGCATGCTCAGACAGTGGAATGGGGATTATGTGAATTTATCTCCTCAGATAAATCTGGATTTAGAGACCAGAGACTCTCTTCGGTGGTGGTTTTCACAGGATCATCTGTCTCAGGGGATGTGCTTCCGCAGATCATCTTGGGTAATAGTGATGGGCTGGGGTGCAGTTTGGAATTCCTTGAAAGCTCAGGGTGTGCGGACTTGGGTGGAGTCTCAACTACTTAGGAATTCTGATAACTATTCTGGAACTAAGGGCAATATTCAATGCACTTCAGAGTTGGCCTCAGTTGGCTTCGGCCAAATTCATAAGATTCCAGTCAGACAATATCACGACTGTGGCATATATCAATCAGGGGGGAACAAAGAGTTCTCTAGCGATGATAGAGGTATCAAAGATAATCCGATGGGCGGAAACTCACTCTTGCCATCTATCAGCGATCTATATCCCAGGAGTAGAGAACTGTGAAGCGAATTTCCTAAGTCGTCAGACTTTTCATCCGCCGGAGTGGGTACTCCATCCGGAGGTGTTTGCAACTTTGATTCATCAATGGGGCACACCGGAATTGGATCTGATGGCATCTCAACAGAATGCCAAACTTCCACGTTAGGGGTCCAGGTCAAAGGATCCCCAGGCTGTGCTGATAGATGCTCTAGCAGTACCTTGGTCGTTAAGCCTGGCTTATGTGTTACTACCATTTCCTCTCCTGCCTCGTGTGATCGCAAGAATCAAACAGGAGAGGGTTTCAGTAATTCTAATAGCGCCTGCGTGGCCACGCAGGACCTGGTATGCAGATCTGGTGGACATGTCGTCCCTGCCACCATGGAAACTGCCATTGAGACAGGACCTTCTCATTCAAGGTCCGTTCCAACATCCAAATCTAATTTCTCTGTGGCTGACTGCCTGGAGATTGAACGCTTGATTTTATGTAAGCGGGGATTCTCTGAGTCGGTCATTGATACTCTGATTCAGGCTCGCAAGCCTGTCACTAGGAAGATTTACCATAAAATATGGTGTGAATCCAAGGGATTCTCATGGAGTAAGCTTAAGATTCCTAGGATTTTGTCCTTTCTCCAAGAAGGATTGGAGAAGGGATTATCAGCTAGCTCTTTAAAGGGACAAATTTCTGCTTTGTCTATTTTACTTCATAAGCGTCGGGCAGATGTTCCAGACGTTCAGGTATTTTGTCAGACTTTAATCAGAATCAAGCCTGTGTTTAAACCTATTGCTCCACCATGGAGTTTGAATTTAGTTCTCAATGTTCAAGGGGTTCAGTTTGATCCTCTGCATTCCATAGATATTAATATCTTGGAAAGTTTTGTTTTTAGTTGCTATCTCTTCTGCCCGAAGTTTCTGAGCTTTTCTGCGTTACAATTTGATTCACCTTATCTTATCTTCCATTCGGATAAGGTGGTTTTGCGTACTAAACCTGGATTTCTTCCCAAGGTTGTTTCAAATAAGAATATTAATCAGGAAATTGTTCCTTCCTTATGTCCTAATCCTTCTAAGAAGGAACGTCTGTTACATAACTTGGACGTGGTTCGTGCCTTGAAGTTTTACTTACAAGTAACCAAGTATTTCCGACAAACATCTTCTCTTTTTGTTTATTCTGGAAAGCGTAGGGGTCAAAAAGCTACGGCTACCTCTCTCTTTTTGGCTGAAAAGCATCATCCGCCTGGCATATGAGACTGCTGGACAGCAGCCTCCTGAAAAAATGACGGCTCATTCTACTAGAGCTGTGGCTTCCACATGGGCTTTCAAGAACAATGCTTCTGTTGAACAGATTTGTAAGGCTGCAACTTGGTCCTCCCTTTATACATTTTACAAATTTGATACTTTTGCTTCTTCTGAGGCTATTTTTGGGAGAAAGGTTCTTCAAGCAGTGGTGCCTTCCGTTTAGGTTCCTGTCTTGTCTTGTCCCTCCCTTTCATCCGTGTCCTAAAGCTTTGGTATTGGTATCCCACAAGTAAGGATGAAACCCGTGGACTCTGCATATCTTGTAAAAGAAAAGGACATTTTTGCTTACCTGATAAATTGATTTATTTTACGATATGAAGAGTCCACGGCCCACCCTGTCATCTTAAGACAGGATTTTTTTTTCTGAACTTCAGTCACCTCTGCACCTTTTAGCTTTTCCTTTCTCTTCCTATACCTTCGGTCGAATGACTGGGGGGAGGAGTTAAGGGAGGAGCTATATAGCAGCTCTGCTGTGGTGCTCTTTGCCACTTCCTGTCAACAGGAGGATAATATCCCACAAGTAAGCATAAATTTCCTTTTTTAAGGTCAGGCACTGATTTTGGGTGAGAAGGGCTGGCTCAGAATAGCCATTTCAATGTATACCAGAGGTGGTCAGTGGCGTTGAGGTCAGGGCTCTCTGCAGGCCACTAGCATTCTTCCATACCAAACTATTAACCAACTATTTAACCACGTCTTCATGGACCTCTTTGTTCACAGGGACACAGTTATGCTGGAACAGATAAGGGCATTGCCAAACTATTGCCCCAAAGATGGAGAAGGTTTTGATTATGTGCAGAGTGTTTGCTTAGGGAGGTTTTAGCTGCTCTGAATGACTGTGACACAATTGCAGTGCCAGAGAAATTGTGTATTTACAGAAATTATTAATAAAGAGTGAGATAGACCCGGTGTGCCGTTTTCCCCCCCTCCTATTTTTAGAAAAATGTTTCCCATAGACGCCACCACACGGGACTTATGGCAAACGGTCCCTAAGGTGGAGGGAGCAGTTTCTACTTTAGCAAAGCGTACTACTATCCCTGTCGAGGACAGTTGTGCTTTTTCAGATCCTATGGATAAAAAATTAGAGGGTTACCTTAAAGGGACAGTTTACTCAAAAAATTTCTCCCCTTTAATTTGTTCCCAATGATCCACTTTACCTGCTGGAGTGTATTAAATTGTTTACAAGTAGCTCCTTTACCCTTATATTGGCATTTGAAATTGTTAATTTAGCATGTGGTATCCCCACCTATTCTGAAAGTTTGTGGCCGCGCGTACCAGCTATAGATAAGCTTTGTAAACACAGCCAGCAGAAGAAATTACACTCCCAGTGTGATAAAGCAGAGATAAGGTAATAAAATGTTGATTTTCCATTGTTCTCTCAAAGTATTGGTGATTGTTTTAAGGACAGATATAAGATAAAGAAGCAGGTATATGTGCACAATGTGATACAGTAATGAGATCTGATTATACCTACAAGCTCAACCTATTTTATTAGGCTATGGCTTCAAAACACAAAATCAGAGCTTTAATATACAGAAATAAACCTTAAAAGGCTAATTTTCATACATTTTTTACTCTGCAGTTGGTAAAAAAAGCAATTGTAAACACATTAAGGGAAAAACTATTTTACAGTATACTGTCCCTTTAAGAAAATGTTTATTCAACAAGGTTTTATCCTGCAGTCCCTTGCATGCATTGCTCCTGTCACTGCTGCTGCGGCGTTCTGGTTTGAGTCTCTGGAAGAGGCTTTACAGACGACTCCTTTGGAGGACATACTTAACAAGCTTAGAGCACTTAAGCTAGCCAATTCTTTTGTTTCTGATGCCATTGTTCATTTGACTAAACTAACGGCTAAGAATTCTGGATTTGCCATCCAGGCGCGTAGGGCGCTATGGCTCAAATCTTGGTCAGCTGACGTGACTTCAAAGTCTAAACTACTTAACATTCCCTTCAAGGGGCAGACCCTATTCGGGCCTGGTTTGAAGGAAATTATTGCTGACATTACTGGAGGTAAAGGTCATGCCCTTCCACAGGACTAGTCCAAACCAAGGGCCAAACAGTCTAATTTTCCTGCCTTTCGAAACTTCAAGGCAAGTGCAGCATCAACTTCCTCTGCTACAAAACAAGAGGGAACGTTTGCTCAGTCCAAGACGGCCTGGAAACCTAACTAGTCCTGGAACAAAGGCAAGCAGGCCAAAAAGCCTGCTGCTGCCTCTAAGACAGCATGAAGGAATGGCCCCCTATCCGGTAACGGATCTAGTAGGGGGCAGACTTTCTCTCTTCGCCCAGGCGTGGGCAAGAGATGTTCAGGATCCCTGGGCGTTGGAGATTATATCTCAGGGGTATCTTCTGGACTTCAAGGCTTCTCCTCCACAAGGGAGATTTCACCTTTCACGATTGTCTGTAAACCAGATAAAGAAAGAGGCATTCTTACACTGTGTGCAAGACCTCCTAGTTATGGGAGTGATCCATCCAGTTCCAAAGGAGGAAGAGGGACAGGGATTTTACTCAAATCTGTTTGTGGTTCCCAAAAAAGAGGGAACCTTCAGACCAATCTTGGATCTAAAGATCTTAAACAAATTCCTCAGAGTTCCATCATTCAAAATGGAAAATGCAGTGGCCCCTTATCTAGATGATATCCTGATACAGGCGTCAAATTTCCAAATTGCCAATTCCCATACGGACATAGTTCTGGCATTTCTGAGGTCGCACGGGTGGAAAGTGAACGAGGAGAAGAGTTCTGTCCCCACTCACAAGAGTCTCCTTCCTAGGGACTCTGATAGATTCTGTAGAAATGAAAATTTACCTGAAGGAGTCCAGGTTATCAAAACTTCTAAATTCTTGCCGTGTTCTCCATTCTATTCCGCGCCCTTCGGTGGCTCAGTGCATGGAGGTAATTGGCTTAATGGTAGCGGCAATGGACATAGTTCCGTTTGCGCGCCTACATCTCAGACCGCTGCAACTATGCATGCTCAGTCAGTGGAATGGGGATTACACAGATTTGTCCCCTCTACTAAATCTGGATCAAGAGACCAGAGATTTTCTTCTCTGGTGGCTATCTCGGGTCCACCTGTCCAAAGGTATGACCTTTCGCAGGCCAGATTGGACAATTGTAACGACAGATGCCAGCCTTCTAGGTTGGGGTGCAGTCTGGAACTCCCTGAAGGCTCAGGGATCGTGGACTCAAGAGGAGAAGCTCCTTCCAATAAATATTCTGGAATTGAGGACGATATATTCAATGCTCTTCAAGTTTGGCCTCAGTTATCAACTCTGAGGTTCATCAGATTTCAGTCGGACAACATCACGACTGTGGCTTACATCAACCATCAAGGGGGAACAAGGAGTTCCCTAGCGATGTTAGAAGTCTCCAAGATAATTCGCTGGGCAGAGACACTATTGTCACCTCTCAGCGATCCATATCCCAGGTGTAGAGAACTGGGAGGCGGATTTTCTAAGTCGTCAGACTTTTCATCCGGGGGAGTGGGAACTCCATCCGGAGGTGTTTGCTCAATTGATTCATCGTTGGGGCAAACCAGAACTGGATCTCATGGCGTCTCGCCAGAACGCCAAGCTTCCTTGTTACGGTTCCAGTTCCAGGGACCCAGAAGCGATGCTGATAGATGCTCTAGCAGCGCCTTGGTCTTTCAACCTGGCTTATGTGTTTCCACCATTTCATCTGCTCCCTCGACTGATTGCCAAAATCAAACAGGAGAGAGCATCGGTGATCTTGATAGCACCTGCGTGGCCACGCAGGACCTGGTATGCAGACCTAGTGGACATGTCATCCTTTCCACCTTGGACTCTGCCTTTGAGACGAGACCTTCTACTACAAGGTCCTTTCAATAATCCAAATCTAATTTCTCTGAGACTGCCTGGAGATTGAACGCTTGATTTTATCGAAGCGTGGCTTCTCAGAGTCAGTCATTGATACCCTAATACAGGCAAGAAAGCCTGTCACCAGGAAAATCTACCATAAGATATGGCGTAAATATCTTTATTGGTGTGAATCCAAGAATTACTCATGGAGTAAGGTTAGGATTCCCAGGATATTGTCTTTTCTCCAAGCGGGTTTGGAAAAAGGATTATCGGCTAGTTCTTTAAAGGGAAAGATTTCTGCCCTGTCTATTCTTTTGCACAAGCGTCTGGCAGATATTCCAGACGTTCAGGCATTTTGTCAGGCTTTGGTTAGAATCAAGCCTGTGTTTAAACCTGTTGCTCTCCATGGAGCTTAAACTTGGTTCTTAAAGTTCTTCAAGGGGTTCCGTTTGAACCTCTTCATTCCATAGATATTAAACTTTTATCTTGGAAAGTTCTTTTTTTGATGGCTATTTCCTCGGCTCGTAGAGTCTCCGAGTTATCTGCTTTACAATGTGATTCTCCTTATCTGATCTTCCATGCAGATAAGGTAGTTCTGCGTACAAAACCTGGGTTTTTGCCTAAGGTGGTATCTACTAAGAATATCAATCAAGAGATTGTTGTTCCATCATTGTGCCCTAATCCTTCTTCAAAGAAGGAACGTCTTTTACATAATCTGGACGTAGTCCGTGCTTTAAAGTTTAACTTACAAGCTACTAAAGATTTTCATCAAACATCTGCTTTGTTTGTTGTTTACTCTAGACAGAGGAGAAGTCAAAAGGCTTCGGCAACCTCTCTTTCTTTTTGGCTAAGAAGCATAATACGCTTAGCCTATGAGACTGTTGGACAGCAGCCCCCTGAAAGGATTACAGCTCATTCTACTAGAGCTGTGGCTTCCACTTGGGCCTTTAAAAATGAGGCTTCTGTTGAACAGATTTGCAAGGGGGCGACTTGGTCTTTGCTTCATACTTTTTCAAAATTCTGCAAATTTGATACTTTTGCTTCTTCGGAGGCTATTTTTGGGAGAAATGTTCTACAGGCAGTGGTACCTTCCGTTTAAGTACCTGCCTTGTCCCTCCCTTCATCCATGTACTTTAGCTTTGGTATTGGTATCCCACAAGTAATGGATGATCCGTGGACTGGATACACCTTACAAGAGAAAACACAATTTATGCTTACCTGATAAATTTATTTATCTTGTGGTGTATCCAGTCCACGGCCTGCCCTGTCAGTTTAAGGCAGGTCAGAATTTAGATTTAAACTATAGTCACCACTGCACCCTATGGTTTCTCCTTTCTCGGCTTGTTTCGATCGAATGACTGGATATGGCAGTTAGGGGAGGAGCTATATAGCAGCTCTGCTGTGGGTGTCCTCTTACAACTTCCTGTTGGGAAGGAGAATATCCCACAAGTAATGGATGATCCGTGGACTGGATACACCACAAGAGAAATAAATTTATCAGGTAAGCATAAATTGTGTTTTTTAGACTTCTAAACAAGCCACAAATATTTTATAAAAATACTGCTGTATACCTACTCCAGCTTGTTCCTGTTTGTGTAAAGAGTCTTTTAATATGCAGGGGAAGGGGGGGAGTGTCTGCTATTTCCCCTATAGAACCACTTGCAGTGGGTGCTCCAGCTACCTTTTCAACAGAGCTAAACTGGGAGCTTCTAAGTAAGTTTTTAAAATGGTTTTATACTGGATTTTTAGACTAATATCTGTGCATATTCTTCTTTATAGTAGTGTCAATTACATGCAGTTAAATGAAAATTGATGTATATTGTCCCTTTAAACACTTAAACAACTATAGCTTTTATTAGAAGCATTTTTGCTAATACCTGTATAATTCTATTCACAGCTGAAATGCATCCATGTGGGTTCCAATTTTGGTTGGAATGTCCCTTTAAGTTTTGACTTGGCTGTGGTCAGATAAGCACAGTGGATGATCATCCCTGTTAAGGATGCATGGATTTCAGTTGCCAGTAGCAATGAATCATCCTTTTATCCGTATGCTTCCTTTATTACAGCTTCTGAATGTTGTGTTGAAGGTTTAAAGAAGAAATCTGTCGCTTTCGAAACATTTCAGATGGGCTGTTAGATATGTGCCTGCATCTTTTATGGCAGACGCTGCGGTGGATGGTGAGGCGCTTTATGGCTTAAACATTGGATGAAGCTTTAATGACTATAGATTGCCTTTTGAACCATATTTGCCCTTTGAACACAAGTTAGGCTCTATGATCTCAGAGAGGGAAAAGTATATCTGTGCCTCAAAAGTGCAGGTTCAAAAACCATAGGTCTCTTCTAAAGATAACTTCAGACTTTTCTAACAGAAGAACCTGTTCTTCTCTCCAGATAAACAAATTGTGATGGATTACCTTCAGAAACTAATACAATAAAGGTGATTTATTCCTATTACCTAGTCTAATGCAACAGTATTAAACCAGTGTTGACTTTTTACTGCCCAAGAAAGGAGGATCAAAGTATTCAGTTTATGTAGCACTTTCTTCAAGCAAAACCACCCCCCAATTATTTTGGCAATAATAAACAGATTTAGCTTTTCAAAATATGGATCACATTTTTTGAATATATTGCTTCAGTAAAATTTGTTATTGCTGCATTGACCCCATTAGGGGAAGACTGTGTGTTAACACAGTAGAGAGTTTGAGATGTTGCATATCTAATTTGCATATCTTACCCATAATCCTCTTGTGCATTGGTAACAATGTATATAGAGTTTTACTGGGTAAAAGCAAACGGGGATACTTGCCTAGATGTGCTAATTTCCTTTGCAACAAATGTCATTGATTTACAAAAAGCAATGGCAAAGCCATGCATGTCTATTTCTGAACTAGGGATCTCAGAAAAGCTTTTAGAACCATTTGTCTTATGACTGCACACGCGGTATGTAAATAATTTCAATGAGAAACCCAAAGTTTATGAAAAAGTTTACAATTTTAATCTGATCACATTTGGCGCCGAAATGGTTATATGAAATACTCCAAAATGGGCCTAGAACAATATTTTGGGTTGTCTACTAAAAAAATAAAAAAATATATATATATAGTTTTGATAGGTAAATGAAAAGAACTAGGATCTATTTCTTTTTAAATAGTGATCTAAAAAATGCTTAAAATTTCTTCTTTCTTTTTGGGCAACTGATTCTCTGAAATTCCCGGTCCTTAAGGTGTTAAGTTTAGACTACATTTAATCATTTGTAATCCATTATTTTTAAGACGGAAAAGGTAGCAAAACTTTTTTTTTTTTTTGTTAAACTCAAGTTTGTCATTTGTATGGATGAAGCATTCTGCTTTCTCCCTTGCTAGTGCACTGTCTATTCTTTCCTATCTCTTGCTCTCCTTCCTATCACAGAAATATGTTCGCGTTGGGTCAGAGAAGCCAATCCAGTGGAAGAAATTTCATTTTGTTCCCTTAATTATTATGCTGGCACTCAGGAGATAATTTTTTTTCCCTTCATGCACTTTTCTCCCTGGCTGCTGTGCTGCTTGGAATGTTTGCACTAACCAATTAATATGCAAATGAGCTGATAAATATTTATGCTATGATTTAAATTATGCAGGGAGCGCTTTCAGTGTACTCTGCAAATGAATTGCTCACGGACTTCAAAGTGCTGGCTGCTGCGCTAACGAGGGAAGATTTGCATAAGGCCCTAATCAGCCGCATACTGATTAAGCTTCATTATGGAAACTGCCAGCTGCAATCTTTGTTTCTATTTTATTACAAAAAGGGGAACTTTTCACGCTTCAGTTGCCTTGACAATGTCAGATCGAGCTAGCAGGAGAGGCTAAAACTCCACACAGCAACCCAAGTTTCCTTGTTCAGATCACGATTGCTATGGTGTTGTAGATGTGCTATCTATTTCTTCCCCCTCCCTTCCATAAAAATAAGTAGTTTCCTCTAGACTTAATAGTATTATCTTTTTACCTGTGGATACTAACAAGTGCTACATAACACCATGTTGGACTGCAGCGACTACGTCTTAGGTGGGTACTGCTTGTCCTCTTATAACTGTTTAATATGGAAATAGGGGGTGTGGGACTGACAATGCATAAGCGAATAGCATATATAGGGAAGTGAAAATCCTTCACAGCCAGCACAATGTGAGCTCTTGATTTCATCTCAGTTTAGCACTAACTTTTAAGGGGCTTGCTCGTTCTGCTGGGGAAATGCATCATTAGCTTACTTAAGCTTTTGGACTATCCGTAATTGGATATATAATTGAATGCAACTTTTGTGCAGATAATATGAACTTGTATGCAGGCATTTTATTTTTATAACTTTCTGATGTATAGTTTAAAATCTTGTGTGTGATGGACAATGTTGCAGAACAGAATCCTTTACAATACACTCATGCATTATGTAAAATGGTCAGCTGCATTCAGAAAGGCATGCAGAGGGGTTGGATGTTATTAGGGACTTGTGTCCTAATTATTAAATTTTTTTTTTACCATTACAGATAATTTAACATAGCCTAAAGTCCTTTCCAGCGAAGTCATGTAGGAAGCTTGATGAAATGGACTATTGTTTTCATATAGTCTTGTTGACACTAGTGTGTACAGACTATATTTCAAATCATAGAGGACTTGCTGAAATTCTAGAAAAGGACAAACATTTGGTAGTGTTTTTAAAATATGTGCCTAGGAGATATCCTCTGTATGGTCTTTCACATGTTTTGTCTTACTCTATTTTTAAATATATACGATCATTCTCTCACATTCATATTTTTTTTTTATTGAAGAAATAAAAACATTAGTATCCTAGTACAGTCTGTTTCAAATTTTTTTGGATCTTAAAAGCCAATCTTATGTTTTTAGCAGTCATGAAATAATTTTATAAAGGTATGAATGTAGACGTTACCAAAATGTTAGGAGCCAAACTATCTGGAGCCATAACTTGCACCTATATTTATGTATATATGTATATATATTTTTTATTCTTTCTTTTAAATGTGTATTTGCAAGTGGTGAGAGAATATTTATTAGTGGTCCGGTGACATGTTTAGATGTCTGCTTTTGGAAGTTTCGGATGCCTCAGAATGCTGAAGAAGGTGGCCACTCTTTGCATTCGGCTCTTTTCAGAGCCGGATTTATTCTTGTGAAAGTGCAACACACTAAGATCTGGATTTACACAAATTCTTAGTGTTTTGAACTTTGACGATAACAAATCCAGCGCTGAAGAGAGCGAATGCTACGAGCGGCCGCCGCTTTTTGCTTTTGGAGGTATCTAAAACCTCTGGGGATGTACACATCGAATGCTGGTACAGGTATGTCCATCACTAAAACTTAGAGGTGCTTTATTACTTTTAGGATCCATTCAATTCTCATTGATTTTTAAATTAATATCTGGTCTAAAACCTTTTAAAATTGTTGCCACACTAAAAGATGTTTTCATTGGCAGGGTTGGTAAATCTAAATGCTCAGCTTTACACTAACCATCACCAACTAAGATCATCGCCAAAAACATACCTGTTATCCTCGCCCTACAAGAAAAGGACTGTTGACAATTTCCAAAAACTAGTAGTCCCCTAAATTTTGTTTCCAGGCCAACCCACGTTTATATAATCATATAAATATAATACGTAAATTGCATTTTGTAAACGTATTTATAAAGACTAGTTTTAGCAGAGGTCAATCCAGTAAGCCTATAAACTCATAAATTAATGATAAACTTTTCTTTTTAAATAGTTTTAATGAGAAAGTGGAATAACTGTAATCGCCACCAGTGACCTTTCATGGCATTTTCCTTCAATTGCTTACAGCAGTTGCCAATTAGTGTAAAATCATGGTGTATCCCCTGCAGTGTTTGTGGGCGTGCATCTGAGCTTTTTCAATCAGGGCACCAGAAAAGTCCAAGATTTTTTTGCAAATTTAAAAAAATAAAATAAATCATTTTAGAAAGCACTAAACTTGTCATTATTTCTAAGAAACAAACAAGCACTCTGAGAAGGGTACCCTTGAACTATTGGCAGAAAATCACTCTAAACACTTGATTATTTAGGCAATTCTGCTTTTCATCTCCAGGGAATCCAAAGGGGTATGATGCCTGATTGCATCAAAATCAGGGGGTACCTAGAGTGGTATTTCTGCCTGAAAACTTGTATTGCAATGTTTGCTATAACCTCTGTATCACTCTTGTTGAGGTTTACTGTGTTAGACACACACCCTCACTGCTAGTTTCAATATACATTTTTACAGCGTTAATGTTTTATTTAAACAAGCTAAAGTGTTTAACCATTTAAGCTGTCCTTCTGCAAGATGGAAATTACGTCCTATATATGACTTTTCTATATTGTGCGTTTACATCCATTGAGCAGCAGAGGGTCACATGTTCTCATTAGATATGTGGCATTAGTAACAAAATAGCTTATGACATGGTTTTTGATCATTTACAAATGACCGTTTACATTCTTAGCTTTGTTTGGAAAATTGATGTTTGTTTTGCGTGTTCTGCCTTTTTTTTATTTCAGTAACCCTAATGCAGGGCTTGACAAACCCAGGAGCCAGATAGCCACTGGCTCCTAGAATTTTACTCCTGGCTCCTAACTTTACTTTTTTGTGTAATTCTCCATATATCTATTTACAAGTACCACTGTCTGGCTCCTAAAAATATGTCCGGCTCCTAAATATTCTTACTGGCTCCTAAATTTTAAACCTATTTCTCAACCTCATGCGGCCTAATTTTAACCTACAAATTGTATTTTTGTAGTTATGTATAAAATGAGTCACATTAGGCTCTTTAATTGTAGGTCATATTTTTTTTTTCCTGGTCAATCTGTATAGCCTGTGTAAAGTTTGTCAATGGGAATTAAAGGGACACTAAATACATCTCATGCACTACCTCCTTATCATGGGTACTGCCATTCTGGAATCTAGGTTACACTACAGGTATCTGAAGGAGAGTTGCTTCACATGTGCAAACAGGTCCGCACTGGAATGTAGTAAAATATAGTTTTCAACATAGTGGCACCCATGTCTAGAGGGAGGAGGGGGAAAACCTCAATACTGTGATTATAAAATGTATTTTCTCTAGTGTTTAATATCCATTTTAAGGGATATTCAAATGCAAAAATATTCTTTAATTAGTTAGGATTACAAACCTCAAACTGGACTTTATGTATGTTTAACCCCGTTTGCCAAAGGGTTAAACAATTATTTAGGATCAGGAATGCAAAAATATGTGCTAGCAGTTTAGAGCATGCACTTTATGCATTAAAATATCCTTTTTAATGCTTCCTCCATTTTTATAAATGTATATTATTATAATATTATAAAAAAAATTCTACATCTCTTTATCACCACTGTTCATTGCTTCATCACTTTCTTACACTACATACCAATGGGAAAGGATTCAGACCTTCCCTGGTCTCTGCTGGCTGATATGAATACTACAAACTGATATTTTTTCTTTGCTATCATTTACTGCAGTTAACTTGTTTTTCTTCAAAATCCGTATGACAATTGGTGTTTACATTGCAGATCTGGATAGAAGCAAACAGATTTCCAGTGGGATTTCAAATATAAAGCTGTTGCTTTTTATTTTTACTTTTGTTCCAAGAACAGTAATATTATCTCCATATTTTTATAGCTAGCCTCATAATGTTACATTCATTGTACACTGAGGTCATGCTCTGCATTTACATTACAGAATAACTAGTGATCACTGGATATACCAGCTGCAAAAAAAACTGTTCTGAAATAAATAATTACTGACTTGAAGGTTGTAAAAACCTTCCTTGTAAATTTCTATATTTCGGTAATGTGTTGTTCCAGTTAAAGGATAGGGCATGAATAACCAAGGGTTTGTTAACAGTAGATTTGAGAGAAGGTTTACGCTTGTTGTCATCCGGACTTTAAAAATGGAGAATGCAGGAAATGCAATTTGATTTTGCATTTTAATATGGGTTACAAATAAAATATATTTCTCAGTTATGAGGGTAGTTTGCTCTGAACTTAGGGTAGTAATAACTACATTAAAGTTATATAAAACCCAGGTCTTTTGTGATTCAGACAAAGCATACAATTTTAACATTTTCCCACTGTTAGGATGTTCCATGCCGTCATAACTGCGCTGGGCTTTAGCGTCATTAGAACGGCATGAAATGTCCTAGCAGTTTGGCTGTCCTGAAGCCATAGCTGCTTGCTAAATGGGATTGTGGCTGGAGGGTGTGCCTAGCTTCTTGGGCACTCCCTCCTGACCCAATCCCATCATTGAAATCACGCGATTGCGTGAACGATTGCGTGATTTCAATTTTTTACTTATTTTTTTACATCGGAAAGGGTTAAAGTTTCCAGTTTACTACTGTTATCAAATTTGCTTTGTTCCCATTATATTCTTTGTTAAATAAATACCTACATAGGCATCTGGAGCACTACATGGCAGTAAATAGTGCTGACATCTAGTGCTCTTGCAAATAGATAACATTCTTGCAAAATTCTTGCCAAATAGGGCTCCAGAAAAATAGGGCGGTGTTCTAAAATAAGTCTAGACAGCATAAGAATGCGGGACCTACGTCACTTCCGGGACGTGAATCGGCTGCTGGAGGTGTGTGGTGCTCACTACCCGTGCACAAGAGGCCCAAACTCCTCAAAACAGCCTACACAACGGGTCGAGGAATTCTATGGCCCGTAATCTTCATTGCACATGTGCGCGCAATGCCACGCTTGCGCACACGGCCCTACTCCTCACTCATCAGAGACAAGGCGCAGGCGGCACACTGGCAACGCGGCCCTATTAGTTGTACAGCCACTGACTACACGGACCAATCAGATAATGCAGTAACGCTTTTTTTCCTATGTATTATCTGATCGGTCCGTTTAGTTTCCAAATTGGTCCATCGCGCACCGCCGACTTGCTGTGCCTGGGGGTTACAGAGGGTGCTGATGGGGCTTACGTAAGTTACACAGGGGGTGCTTATAGGGGTTACAGAGGGTGCTGATGGGGCTTAAGTAGTTTACAGAAGGGGTACTTATGGGGGTTACAGGGTGTACTGATGGGGCTTATGTAGGTTACACAGTGGGTGCTTATGGGGGTTACAGGGTGAGCTGATGGGTCTTATGTAAGTTACAGAGGGGTTGCTTATGGGGATTAGAGGGGTTGCTTATGGGGCTTATGTAGGTTACACAGGGGGTGCTTATGGGGGTTGCATGGGGGCTGATGGGGCTTATGTAGGTTACACAGGGGGTGATTTGGGGTTTTACAGGGGGTGCTGATGAGGCTTATGTAGGTTAAAGAGGGTGGGGTTATGGGGGTTACAAGGGGGGGCTTATGGCAGTTACATTGGGAGCTAATGGGGCTTATGTAGGTTACACAGGGGCTGTTTATGGGGGGCTGATGGGGCTTATGTAGGTTACACGGGGTGCTTTTGGGGTTTACAGGGAGTGCTGATGGGGCTTATGTAGGTTAAAGAGGGTGGGGTTATGGGGGTTACAAGGGGGGCGCTGGGGCTTATGTAGGTTACACAGGGTGTGCTTATAGGGGTTACACTGGGAGCGGAAGGGGCTTATGTTGGTTACACAGGGGGTGCTTATGGGGTTCACTGTGGTGCTTATAGGGTTTACAGGGGGGCCCTGGGACTTATGTAGGTTAGAGGGGCTTACCTACATAACCCCCATAAGCACCCCTGTAACCCCTATAACCCCCCTCTGTAACCTACATAAGCCCCATCATCCCCTCTGTAACCTACATAAGCCCCATAAGCACCCCCCCTGCAACCCCCAAAAGCACCCCCTGTGTAACCTACTTATGCTCCATCAGCCCCCCCTGTAACCCCCATAAGCACCCCCTGTGTAAGCTACGTAACCCACATCAGCGCCCACCGTGTAACCTACATAAGCCACATCAGCACCCCCTGTGTAAGCTACGTAAGACCCATCAGCTCACCCTGTAACCCCCAAAAGCACCCCCTGTAACCCCCATAAGCACCCACCGTGTAACCTACATAAGCCACATCAGAACCCCCATAAGCACCCACCTTGTAACTAACATAAGCCACATCAGCACCCCCTGTAACCCCCATAAGCACCCACCGTGTAACCTACATAAGCCACATCAGAACCCCCATAAGCACCCACCTTGTAACTAACATAAGCCACATCAGCACCCCCTGTAACCACCATAAGCACCCACCATGTAACCTACATAAGCCACATTAGCACCCCCTGTAACCACCACAAGCACCCCCCCCTGTAAACTACATAAGCCCCATCAGAACCCCCATAAGCACCCCCTGTGTAACTTACGTAAGCCCCATCAGCACCCCCCAGGCACGGCTGGTGGGCAAATCAAACGGACTACGGACTGATCAGACATTACATAGGAAAAAAACGTTACTGCATTATCCGATTGGTCCGTGTGTCCATGAAGTCAGTGGCTGTACAACCAATAGGGTTGTGTTGCTAGTGAGCCACCTGCGCCTTGTCTGAGTGAGGAGTAGGGCCGTGTGTGCAAGCGCGGAATTGTGCGCGCCTGTGCAATGAAGGTTACAGGCCATAGAATTCCTAGACCTGTTGCGGTTTTGAGGAGGTTATAAGCCTCTTGCGCATGCGCAGTGAGCGCCACACACCTCCAGCAGCTGATTCACGTCCGGAAGTGACGTAGGTCCCACATTCTTATGAGGTCCCGACTTATTTTAGAACACCGGCTCCTAAGCATTACGTCTCTTCTTTCTTTTACAAGATATGACGAGTCCACGGATTTCATCCTTATGGGATATCGCCTCCTGGTCAGCAGGAGGAGGCAAAGAGCTCCACAGCAGAGCTGCATAAATAGCTCCTCCCTTTCCCCCCCAACCCAGTCATTCTCTTTGCCTGTGTTAGTGATAGGAGTGAGGTAAAGTGAGGTGTGAGTTTAGATTCTTCAATCAAGAGTTTATTATTTTTAAATGGTACCAAAGTGTACTATTTTTATTGGGAGCAGCCTCTGGAGTTTATAACTTTATGATTTTGGGAACTGGTGAGGTTTTACCTGCACTGCGCCTCCCACATTTATGCTGCTCTCCTGTGATGGCTTTAGAGAAGTTTAACTAAGGCCCTTCTGTCTGCACAGGACCTCAGGAGGTAGAGTGGACCCCCTGATACTGTGAGTTTTTCATGCTGTTCCTCAGCATGGAGGTAAGTGCAGTCTTTTTGTTTCTGGGGCCCTGCAGCATATCTCAGAACTGACTGTACTCTACGTTTTGATACTATGGGCTTAAAGGCTTTTATGACAGTATGCAGATTCTCACTGACGTCACAGAGAATGAGAACCAACATATTGTCTCCTTGTCCCAGACACTCTAACTTTTAAAAAACACATATGGGTTAGAAGCGCTGGAATAGTATGGTAACTTGACGCTAATATGGGCACTCTCTTATTTCTTTATTGAACTACAGAGCTGGCTGATGCTGGGTTATTCAGGAGCGATAAGGTTTTTTTATATTCCTTTCATAAGACTCCGGTTAATGGCGGTACTTGTGTAAAAATTCCATTCCCCAGACGTATGTTTTGTTTCCGCCCATGATGGGCGGGGCTTGGTGTTGGCGTGCTTTTGCGCTGTTTCCTCTAATTCCGGTTCCGACATAACAGCGATTTCTCTCAGTTCCTAAGTCCGCTTGTCACATATCATCACAAGCGATTTTAGGTGCTCCGGACAAGAGTTTTTAGTTGAGAGCGTGGAGGCAGGTAGGAGCCGCAGCAGAGCTGCGGCAGGCTGACTGTACTTTTTTTCTTTTCTATACAAGGTCATAAATTATTTCCCTGTGTCTAATTATCTTAAAGCTACGTTACAGGGTTAGCTATACGTAAGAAGAAGCCTATCTCTGTCTAGTTCCTTATATAAAATAAAAGAGAACATTTGTTACAGTGGTTGGCTTTTAAAGACACAGTAATTTAAATTGGATTAGCATGATTTTAGAGACGTAATCCAAGTTTGCTATTGCCTTTCTGTATATCATGGAGGACATGGAGCAAAGCAAATGTCCTATATGTTTAGATGCCATTGTGGAACCCCCAGTTAGACTTTGTCCAGCATGTATTGAAAGGGCTTTACAGTGCAAAGAATTTTCTTTTTTTAATAAAAATATTTGTAAGTAATGTGTTAAGCCTGAGGAAATTCAGGATATGCCGCAACTTTCTTTCCAAGCGTCACAGCCTTTAACTCCCACTCAAGCAACGCCGGTTTCTTCCACTGCGTCTGCTTCATTTACTCTGCAAGATATGGCTGCAGTTATGTCATCCACTCTTTCAGAAGTTTTATCTAAATTACCAGTTTTTCAAGGTAAATGGAGTAGGGCAGAGGCCCATGGGGTCCCTGCGACTTCTGATGCTCTGATGGATATCTCCGATGTACCCTCCTAGGGCTCTGATTTGGGAGGCCCTGTCTGAGGGGGAACTGTCTGACTCAGGGAGTGCTTTACCTCAGACAGATTCGGAAGTAATGTCTTTCAGAATTCAACTTGAACACCTCCGCCTGTTACTACGGGAGGTTTTAATGACTCTGGACGACTGTGATTCTATTGTAGTCCCTCCATAAAAATTAAGTAAGATGGACAGATATTTAGAGGTCCCTTCATATTCTGACTTTTTTCTGGTTCCTAAGAGAATTTCGGAAATTATTGCTAGGGAATGGGAAAGACCAGGTATCCCGTTCTCCACTTCCCCTATGTTTAAGAAAATGTACCCTGTAGCTGACACCGTGCAAGATTCTTGGCAGACGATCCTTAAGGTGGAGGGAGCTATCTCTACCCTGGCTAAGCGTACGACTATCCCTATCGAGGACAGTTGTGCTTTCATGGACCCCATGGATAAGAAATTAGAGGGTCTTCTTAAGAAGCTCTATGTTCAACAAGGGTTTCTTTTGCAACCGACGGCCGGCCTGCATTGTAACAGTTACAACTACGGATGCCTTTTGGTTTGATGCTCTGGAGGAATCTCTTAGGTCTGAGTCTTCCTTAGAGGAAATACAAGATAGAATTAAGGCCCTTAAACTGGCTAACTCGTTTAGTACGGATGCCGCTTTTTAGATTAGCAGGTTGGCGGCTAAGAATTCAGGGTTCTCCATCTTAGCTCGGAGAGCCTTATAGTTAAAGTCTTGGTCTGCGGATGTATCCTCTAAATCCAAGCTTTTGGCTATTCCTTTCAAGGGAAAGACCTTATTTGGGCCTGACTTGAAAGAAATCATTTTGGATATTACGGGAGGTAAGGGTCACCTCCTCCCTTAAGATAAGACATCTAAACAGAGGGGATGACAGAGCAATTTTCGTTCCTTTCGAAACTTCAAGGGAGTTCCCTCGTCCTCTTCCACGAAACAGGACGGAATTTTTTCACAATCCAAACCTTCCTGGACACCCAACCAGGTTTGGAACAAGGGTAAACAACCCAAGAAGCCCGCTGCTGCTCCCAAGACAGCATGAAGGGGCGCCCCCGATCCGGGACCGGATCTAGTAGGGGGCAGACTTTCTCTTTGTCCAGGCTTGGATAAGAGACGTTCAGGATCCTTGGACACTAGAAATCGTGTCTCAAGGGTATCATTTGGAGTTAAAAAAATTCCTTCCCAAGGGGAAGGTTTCTTCTTTCACGATTGTCTGTAGACCAGATAAAAAGAGAGGCGTTCTTATGTTGTGCAAAAGACCTCTCTACTATGGGAGTAATTTGTTCCGTCCCAAAACAGGAACAGGGGCAGGGGTTTTACTCAAACCTTTTTGTGGTTCCCAAAAAAGAGGGAACGTTCCAACCCATTTTAGACCTCAAGAGTTTCTCAGAGTTCCATCCTTCAAGATGGAGACTATTCGGACATTTCTTCCATTGATCCAGGAGGGTCAATATATGACTACCGTGGACTTAAAGGATGCATATCTTCATATTCCTATCCACAAAGATCACCAGTTCCTAAGGTTTGCCTTCCTGGACAAACATTTTCAGTTCGTGGCTCTTCCTTTCGGGCTTGCCACGGCACCCAGGATCTTCATGAAGGTTCTAGGGTCCCTGCTGGCGGTTCTCAGGCCGCGGGGCATCACAGTGGCGCCTTATCAACTGACAAAGTCTCATACCGACATGGTTCTGTCCTTTCTAAGGACTCACGGGTGGAAGGTGAATCTAGAAAAGAGTTCACTAATTCCACAGACAAGGGTTCCTTTCCTGGGAACTCTAATAGACTCTATATCCATGAAAATCTTTTTGACGGAAGTCGGAAAGTTAAAGATTCTGAATACATGCCGAACCATTCAGTCCAATCCTCTGCCATCAGTGGCTCAGTGCATGGAGATAATTGGATTGATGGTGGCGGCAATTGACATCATTCCGTTTGCTCATTTTCATCTCAGGCCTTTACAACTGAGCATGCTCAGAAAGTGGAATGGAGATTATGCAAATTTGTCTCCTCAGATCTGGATCAGGAGACAAGAAACTCTCTTCTTTGGTGGTTGTCGCTGGATCATCTGTCCCAAGGGACGTGCTTCCGCAGACCTTCATGGGTGATAGTGACAACGGACGCCAGTCTACTAGGATGGGGTGCAGTCTGGAATTCCCTGAAGGCTCAGGGTGTGTGGACTCGGTCGGAGTCTCTGCTTCCAATCAATATTCTGGAATTGAGAGCAATATTCAATGCGCTTCAGGCTTGGCCTCAGTTGGCTTCGGCCAAATTCATCCGATTTCAGTCGGACAACATCACGACTGTGGCTTACATCAATCATCAGGGAGGAACAAGGAGTTCCTTAGCCATGACAGAAGTATCCAAGATAATTCGATGGGCGAAGACTCACTCTTGTTATCTGTCAGCAATCTACATCCCAGGAGTGTACAACTGGGAGGTGGATTTTTTGAGCAGACAGACGTTTCATCCGGGGGAATGGGAACTCCATCCGGAGGTCTTTGCCACCCTGATTCTCAGGTGGGGCAGACCAGAATTGGATCTGATGGCGTCTCGTCAGAATGCCACACTCCCGAGATACGGATCCAGATCCAGGGATCCTCAGGCCGAACTGATAGATGTCTTGGCAGTGCCTTGGTCGTTCAACCTAGCTTATGTGTTTCCACCGTTTGCTCTCCTTCCCCGGGTGATTGCACGGATCAAACAGGAGAGGGCTTTGGTGATTCTAATCGCTCCTGCGTGGCCTCTAAGGACTTGGTATGCCGATCTGGTGGACATGTCCTTTCTGCCACCGTGGAAGCTTCCATTGAGGCAGGACCTTCTCATTCTGGGACCCTTCCATCATCCAAACCTAATTTCTCCAACATTGGTGTGTCCGGTCCACGGCGTCATCCTTACTTGTGGGAATATCTCTTCCCCAACAGGAAATGGCAAAGAGTCCCAGCAAAGCTGGCCATATAGTCCCTCCTAGGCTCCGCCCACCCCAGTCATTCTCTTTGCCGTTGCACAGGCAACATCTCCACGGAGATGGTTAAGAGTATGTGGTGTTTAGTTGTAGTTTTTTTATTCTACTATCAAGTGTTTATTTTAAAATAGTGCTGGTATGTACTATTTACTCTGAAACAGAAAAAGATGAAGAATTCTGTTTGTGAGAGGAAGATGATTTTAGCAGACAGTAACTAAAATCGTTTGCTGTTTCCACATAGGCCTGTTGAGATGAAGTAACTTCAGTTGGGGGAAACAGTTAGCAGACTTTTCTGCTTAAGGTATGACTAGCCATATTTCTAACAAGACTGTGTAATGCTGGAAGGCTGTCATTTCCCCTCATGGGGACCGGTAAGCCATTTTCTTAGTCTCAATCAGAATAAAGGGCTTAATATGGGCTATAAAACTGGTAGACACTTTTATGGGCAAAATCGATTGCTTTATTTGGGCATTTTATACATGGTTATGCTGGTAATTCACACTTATAAACTTGGGGAACGTTTTTTAACGTCAGGCACTGTGTTAGACACCTTTTCCAGTCAGGAAGGGCCTTCCCAGTTGTAGGCTGAGCCTCATTTTCGCGCCATTACTGCGCAGTTACTTTTGAGAGCAAGACATGCAGATGCATGTGTGAGGATCTGAAAGTAGTTGGAAAAGTTCCTAGAAGGCTTCATTTGGTATCGTATTCCCCCCTGGGTTTGGTAAAGTCGCAGCAAAGGCTGTAGCTGGGACTGTAGAGGGGTTAAAACTGTAAACGGCTCCGGTTTCGTTATTTTAAGGGTTAAAGCTCTGAAAATTGGTGTGCAATACTTTGAATGCTTTAAGACACTGTGGTGAAAATTTGGTAAATTTTGAACAATTCCTTCATATTTTTTCACATATTCAGTAATAAAGTGTGCTCTGTTTATAATTTAAAGAGACAGTAACGGTTTTGTTTTAAAACTGTTTTTGTGCTTTATTGACAAGTTTAAGCCTGTTTAACATGTCTGTACCTACAGATAAGCTATGTTCTATATGTATGAAAGTCAATGTGTCTCCCCCTTCAAAATTGTGTGATAATTGTGCCATAGCGTCCAAACAAAGTAAGGACAGTACTGCCACAGATAATGAAGTTGCCCAAGATGATTCATCAGATGAAGGGAGTAGACATGGTTCTACATCATCTCCTTCTGTTTCTACCAGTTTTGCCCACGCAGGAGGCCCCTAGTACTTCTAGCGCGCCAATGCTTATTAATATGCAACAATTGACGGCAGTAATGGATAACTCCATAGCAAATATTTTATCCAAAATGCCTGCATATCGGAGAAAGCGCGATTGCTCTTTTTTAAACACTGAGGAGCAAGAGGGCGCTGATGATAATTGCTCTGTCATACCCTCACACCAATCTGAAGGGGCCATGAGGGAGGTTTTGTCAGATGGGGAAATTTCAGATTCAGGAAAAATTTCTCAACAGGCTGAACCTGATGTTGTGACATTTAAATTTAAATTAGAGCATCTCCGCGCACTGCTTAAGGAGGTGTTATCTACTCTGGATGATTGTGACAACCTGGTCATTCCAGAAAAATTATGCAAGATGGACAGTTCCTAGAGGTTTCGGTGCACCCCGAAGCTTTTCCTATACCCAAGCGGGTGGCTGACATAGTGAATAAGGAGTGGGAGAAGCCCGGCATACCTTTTGTCCCCCCTCCTATATTTAAGAAATTATTTCCTATGGTCGACCCCAGAAAGGACTTATGGCAGACAGTCCCTAAGGTCGAGGGGGCAGTTTCTACTCTAAACAAGCGCACTACTATTCCTATCGAGGATAATTGTGCTTTCAAGGATCCTATGGATAAAAAATTGGAGGGTTTGCTTAAAAAGATTTTTGTACAGCAAGGTTACCTTCTGCAACCCATTTCGTGCATTGTTCCTGTCACTACAGCAGCGTGGTTCTGGTTCGAGGAACTAGAAAAGTCGCTCAGTAGAGAGACTCCATATGTGGAGGTTATGGACAGAGTTCACGCACTTAAGTTGGCTAATTCTTTTATTTTAGATGCCGCTTTGCAATTAGCTAGATTAGCGGCGAAAAATTCAGGGTTTGCAATTGTGGCGCGCAGAGCGCTTTGGCTAAAGTCTTGGTCAGCGGATGTATTATCCAAGACAAAATTGCTTAATATCCCCTTCAAGGGTAAGACTCTCTTTGGGCCAAAATTGAAAGAGATTATCTCAGACATCACTGGGGGAAAGGGCCACGCCCTCCCACAAGATAGGCCTTTCAAAGCCAAGAATAAGTCTAATTTTCGTTCCTTTCGTAATTTCAGGAATGGACCGGCCTCTAATTCTGCATCCTCTAAGCAAGAGGGTAATGCTTCACAGACCAAACCAGCCTGGAAACCGATGCAAGGCTGGAACAAGGGTAAGCAGGCCAAGAAACCTGCTGCTGCTAACAAAACAGCATGAAGGAGTAGCCCCCGATCCGGGACCGGATCTAGTGGGGGGCAGACTCTCTCTCTTTGCTCAGGCTTGGGCAAGAGATGTTCAGGATCCCTGGACGCTAGCAATAGTTTCTCAGGGTTATCTTCTGGAATTCAAGGAACTACCCCCAAGGGGAAGGTTTCACATATCTCACTTATACTCAAACCAAATAAAGACACAGGCATTCTTACATTGTGTAGAAGACCTGTTAAAGATGGGAGTGATACACACAGTTCCAATGGCGGAACAAGGAATGGGATTTTACTCAAATCTGTTCGTAGTTCCCAAAAAAGAGGGAACCTTCAGACCAATTCTGGATTTAAAAATCCTAAACAAATTTCTCAGAGTACCATCGTTCAAAATGGAAACCATTCGAACGATTCTACCTACAATCCAGGAAGGTCAATTTATGACTACCGTGGATCTAAAGGATGCGTACCTACATATTCCTATCCACAAAGAACATCATCAGTTCCTAAGGTTCGCCTTTCTGGACATACATTACCAGTTTTTGGCCCTCCCATTCGGGTTAGCCACTGCTCCAAGGATTTTCACAAAGGTACTCGGGTCCCTTCTAGCGGTTCTAAGACCGAGGGACATTGCAGTAGTACCATACCTGGACGACATTCTAATACAAGCATCGTCCCTTTCAAAGACAAAGGCTCATACAGACATCGTTCTGGCCTTTCTCAGATCTCACGGATGGAAGTTGAACATAGAAAAAAGTTCTCTGTCTCCGTCGACAAGAGTTCCCTTCTTGGGAACAATAATAGATTCCTTAGAAATTAGGATTTTTCTGACAGATGTCAGAAAGTCAAAACTTCTAAGCGCTTGTCAAGTTCTTCATTCAGTTCCACGTCCTTCCATAGCTCAGTGCATGGAAGTAGTAGGGTTGATGGTTGCAGCTATGGACATAGTTCCTTTTGCGCGAATTCATCTAAGACCATTACAACTGTGCATGCTGAAACAGTGGAATGGGGACTATACAGACTTGTCTCCAGTGATTCAAGTAGATCAGAAAACCAGAGATTCACTCCGTTGGTGGCTAACCCTGGACCACCTATCCCAGGAAATGAGCTTCCGCAGACCAGAGTGGGTCATCGTCACGACCGACGCCAGTCCTAGTGGGCTGGGGCGCGGTCTGGGAATCCCTGAAAGCTCAGGGACTATGGTCTCGGGAAGAGTCTCTTCTCCCGATAAACATTCTGGAACTAAGAGCGATATTCAATGCCCTCAGGGCTTGGCCTCAGCTAGCAAAGGCCAGATTCATAAGATTCCAATCAGACAACATGACGACTGTTGCTTATATCAATCATCAGGGGGGAACAAGGAGTTCCCTGGCGATGAAAGAAGTGACCAAAATAATACAATGTGCGGAGGATCACTCCTGTCACCTATCTGCGATCCACATCCCAGGAGTGGAAAACTGGGAGGCGGATTATCTGAGTCGTCAGACTTTCCATCCGGGGGAGTGGGAACTCTACCCGGAGATATTTGCCCAGTTGACCCAATTATGGGGCATTCCAGACATGGATCTGATGGCGTCTCGTCAGAACTTCAAGGTTCCTTGCTACGGGTCCAGATCCCAGGGATCCCAAGGCGACTCTAGTGGATGCACTAGTAGCGCCTTGGACCTTCAACCTAGCTTATGTGTTTCCACCGTTTCCTCTAATTCCCAGGCTGGTAGCCAGGATCAAGCAGGAGAGGGCCTCTGTGATCTTGATAGCTCCTGCGTGGCCACGCAGGACTTGGTATGCAGACCTGGTGAATATGTCATCGGCTCCACCATGGAAGCTACCTTTGAGACAGGACCTTCTTGTACAGGGTCCATTCGAACATCCAAATCTGGTCTCCCTACAGCTGACGGCTTGGAGATTGAACGCTTGATTCTATCAAAGCGTGGATTTTCAGATTCTGTGATAGATACTCTGGTTCAAGCCAGAAATCCGGTAACTAGAAAAATTTACCATAAAATATGGAAGAGATATATCTGCTGGTGTGAATCAAAGGGATTCCCATGGCATAAGATAAAGATTCCTAAGATCCTTTCCTTTCTACAAGAAGGTTTAGATAAAGGATTATCTGTGAGTTCTCTAAAGGGACAGATTTCTGCCTTATCTGTCTTACTACACAAACGACTGGCAGCTGTGCCAGATGTTCAAGCATTTGTTCAGGCTCTGGTTAGAATCAAGCCTGTTTACAGACCTTTGACTCCTCCCTGGAGTTTAAATCTAGTTCTTTCAGTTCTTCAAGGGGTTCCGTTTGAACCTTTACATTCCATAGATATTAAGTTGTTATCTTGGAAAGTTTTGTTTTTGGTTGCTATTTCTTCTGCTAGAAGAGTTTCTGAGTTATCTGCTCTGCAGTGTACTCCGCCCTATCTGGTGTTCCATTCAGATAAGGTTGTTTTGCGTACTAAGCCTGGTTTTCTTCCAAAGGTTGTTTCCAACAAAAATATTAACCAGGAGATAGTTGTACCTTCTTTGTGTCCAAATCCAGTCTCAAAGAAGGAATGTTTGCTACACAATTTAGATGTAGTCCATGCTCTAAAATTCTACAAAAGAGTTCAGACAAACATCTTCTCTGTTTGTCGTCTATTCTGGTAAAAGGAGAGGTCAAAAAGCAACTTCTACCTCTCTTTCCTTTTGGCTTAAAAGCATCATCAGATTGGCTTATGAGACTGCCGGACGGCAGCCTCCTGAAAGAATCACAGCTCACTCCACTAGGGCTGTGGCTTCCACATGGGCCTTCAAGAACGAGGCTTCTGTTGATCAGATATGTAAGGCAGCGACTTGGTCTTCACTGCACACTTTTGCCAAATTTTACAAATTTTATACTTTTGCTTCTTCGGAGGCTATTTTTGGGAGAAAGGTTTTGCAAGCTGTGGTGCCTTCCGTTTAGGTAACCTGATTTGCTCCCTCCCTTCATCCGTGTCCTAAAGCTTTGGTATTGGTTCCCACAAGTAAGGATGACGCCGTGGACCGGACACACCAATGTTGGAGAAAACAGAATTTATGCTTACCTGATAAATTACTTTCTCCAATGGTGTGTCCGGTCCACGGCCCGCCCTGGTTTTTTAATCAGGATTGATGAATTATTTTCTCTAACTACAGTCACCACGGCACCCTATGGTTTCTCCTTTTTTTTTCCTCCTGTCAGTCGGTCGAATGACTGGGGTGGGCGGAGCCTAGGAGGGACTATATGGCCAGCTTTGCTGGGACTCTTTGCCATTTCCTGTTGGGGAAGAGATATTCCCACAAGTAAGGATGACGCCGTGGACCGGACACACCGTTGGAGAAAGTAATTTATCAGGTAAGCATAAATTCTGTTTTCTCTGCAGCTGACTGCTTTGAGATTGAATGGTTGGTTTTATCTAAGCGGGGGTTCTCTGATGCGGTCATTGATACCTTGATTCAGGCACGCAAGCCTGTTACTAGAAAAATTTACCATAAGATATGGTGTAAATATCTATTGGTGTGAATCCAAGGGCTACTCATGGAGTAGGGTTAGGATTCCAATGATTTTATCTTCTCCAAGAAGGATTGGAGAAAGGGTTGTCAGCAAGTTCCTTAAAGGGAAAGATTTCTGCTTTGTCTATTTTGTTACACAAGCGTCTGGCAGATGTTCCAGATGTTCAATCTTTTTGTCAGGCCCTGACTAGAATCCGGCCTGTGTTTAGACCAATTGCTCCTCCTTGGAGTTTGAATTTAGTTCTTAATGTTCTTCAAGAGGTTCTGTTTGAACCCATGCATTCCATAGATATTAAGTTATTATCTTGGAAAGTTTTATTTTTGGTTGCTATTTCTTCTGCTTGCAGAGTTTCTGAGCTTTTGGCTTTACAATGTGATTCTCTTTATCTTTTCCATTCTGATAAGGTGGTGTTACGTACCAAACCTGGTTTTCTTCCTAAGGTTGTTTCTAACAAGAATATTAATCAGGAAATTGTTGTTCCTTCCTTGTGTCCTAACCCTTCTTCTAAGAAGGAACGTCTGTTACATAATTTGAATGTAGTCCGTGCCTTGAAGTTCTACTTGCAGACTACGAATTTTCGTTAAACATCTTCGTTAGTTTTTGCTGAGAAACGTAGGGGTCAGAAAGCTACGGCTACCTCTTTCTTTTTGGCTGAGGAGTATCATCTGTGTTGCATATGAGACTGCTGGACAGCAGCCTCCAGAACAAATTACGGCTCATTCTACTAGGGCTGTGGCTTTCTTATGGGCATTTAAAAATGATGCTTCTGTTGAACACATTTGCAAGGCTGCAACTTGGTCGTCTCTTCATACTTTTTCCAAATTTTCCAAATTTGATACTTTTGCCTTGTCTGAGGCTGTTTTTTGGGAGAAAAGTTCTTCAAGCAGTGGTGCCTTCCATTTAGGTTCCTGTCTTGTCCCTCCCTTTCATCCGTGTCCTTTAGCTTTTGTATTGTATCCCATAAGTAAGGATGAAATCAGTGGACTCGTCATATCTTGCAAAAGAAAAGGAAATTTATGCTTACCTAATTTATTTCTTTTACGATATGACGAGTCCACGGCCCACCCTGTCATTTTCTAAGACAGGTTTTTATTTTGGTTAAACTTCAGTCACCTCTGCTCCTTGGCTTTTCCTTTCTCTTCCTAACTTCGGTCGAATGACTGGGTTGGGGGGGAAGGGAGAAGCCATTTATGCAGCTCTGCTGTGGAGCTCTTTGCCTCCTCCTGCTGACCAGGAGGCGATATCCCATAAGTAAGGATGAAATCCGTGGACTCGTCATATCGTAAAAGAAATAAATTTATCAGGTAAGCATACATTTCCTTTTTCAACAAAAGATACCAAACCAACAAAGAAAATGTGATAATTGGAGTAAATTAGAACGTTGTTTAAAATCGCATGCTCTTAGTTTGAGAGTTTTTAGGTCTCATAACCCTTTAAATGGGAACTAAATTGTTTGTAATTCAGTTAGAACATGCATAAAAAATGTATCTGATTTTACTTCCATTATCAAATTGTGTTTCATTTTTATATGTACACTTTCTGAGGTGCCAGCTCCTACTGAGGCCTCATGTATTAACCGGCGTGTAGACAATCTTCTCAACGTTAGAATTTGTCTGCATGCCTTCGCTGCATACAGCAGCGGATCTGTTTGTCCGGTATCCATCATTACTCACTAAATAAAAGGGTCTGTCAATCACCCCAAGTGAGTTTGGGTTTTTTCTAAATGTAGCCACCAATCGGCAAGCGCTACCCAGTTTCTGAACCAAAATGGGCACGCTCCTTAGCTTACATTATTGCTTTTTTAAATAAAGATACCAAGAGAACGAAGAAAAAATAGGAGTAAATCAGAAAGTTGCTTAAAGGGACACTATACACATTTTTTTTCTTTGCATAAATGTTTTGTAGATTATCTATTTATATAGCCCATAGTTTTTTTTAAATGTATAGTTTTGCTTGTTTTTAAATAACATTGCTCTGATTTTCAGACTCCTAACCAAGCCCCAAAGTTTTATCAGAATACCGTCAGCTACCTTCTCCAGCTTGCTCCTGTTTGTGTAAAGGGTCTTTTCATATGCAAAAGAAGGGGGAGTGTCTTATTTCCCCCTTGCAGTGGGCTTTCCAACTGCCTTTTCAACAGAGCTAAACTGAGAGCTTCTAAGTAAGTTTTTAAACAGTTTTATACTGGATTTTTATATCGGTATCTGTGCATCGTATTCTTATTCTTTATAGTAGTGTCTATTACATGCAGTTATTTGAAAATGAGTGTATACTGTCCCTTTAACATTGCATGCTATATATGAATAATGGAAGTTTAATTTTGACTAGACTATCTTATTAAAAGGGATAGGGAAGTTAAAATTGAACTTGCATGATTCAGATAGAGATGGTCATTTTAAGACACTTTTTAATTCACTTCTATTTTCAAATGTGCTTCGTTCTCTTAGTATCCCTTGTTGAAAATGAATACGCACACATCATACATCAGTGGGAGCTGCTGCTAATTGGTGCCTGCCCACATTTGTCTCTTGTGATTGGCTAACTAGATGTGTTCAGCTAGCTGCTAGTAGTGCAATGCTGTTCCTTCAGCAATAAATAACAAGAGAATGAAGCAAATTTGATAATAGAAATAAAATTGAAATTTGTTTAAAATTGTATGTTCTATCTGCGTCATAAAATATTTTCTCCTGTAGTGTAGTCAGTCCACGGGTCATCCATTACTTATGGAATATTTCTCTTCCTAACAGGAAACTGCAAGAGAATTACCCAGCAGAGCTTGCTATATAGCTCCTCCCCTCACCTGTCATACTCAGTCATTCTCTTGCAGCCTAACAGATAGGAAGCTGTGAGAGATCTGTGGAAGGGGTTAATCAGTGTATTTGACTGTGAGAAAAACGTTAATTATATAATTGTTATCCGTTTTTGGGTACTAAGGGGTTAATCATCCATTTGCTGGTGGGTGCAATCCTTTGCTAACTTAATACATTTACTGTGAAAATTTGGTTGCTATAACTATTTTTGTTCATTGTTATTTCAACTGTGTCAGTTTTTCTGTGCTTCTTAAAGGCACAGTAACGTTTTTTTATATTGCTTGTAAATTAATTTTGAAAAGTATTTCCAAGTTTGCTAGTCTCATTGCTAGTTTGTTTAAACATGTCTGACTTAGATGAATCTCTTTGTTCACTATGTTTAAAGGCCAATGTGGAGCCCAATAGAAATTTGTGTACCAATTGCATTGATGCTACTTTGAATAAAAGTCAATCTTTACATGTAAAGAAATTATCACCAGACGACGAGGGGGAAGTTATGCCGACTAACTCTCCTCACGTGTCAGTACCTGCGCCTCCCGCTCAGGAGGTGCGTGATTTTGTGGCGCCAAGTACATCAGGGAGGCCCTTACAAATCACTTTGCAAGACATGGCTACTGTTATGACAGAAGTATTATCTAAGTTGCCAGATTTAAGAGGCAAGCGCGATAGCTCTGGGTTAAGGATAGAGCGCGCGGATGAGATGAGAGCCATGTCAGATACTGCGTCACAGTTTGCAGAACGTGAGGACGGAGAGCTTCATTCTGTGGGTGACGGATCTGATCCAGGGAGACTGGATTCAGAGATTTCCAATTTTAAATTTAAGCTAGAGAACCTCCGCACATTGCTAGGGGAGGTATTAGCGGCTCTGAATGATTGTAACACAGTTGCAATTCCAGAGAAATTATGTAGGTTGGATAAATACTATGCGGTGCCGGTGTGTACTGACGTATTTCCTATACCAAAAAGGCTTACAGAGATTATTAGCAAGGAGTGGGATAGACCTGGTGTGCCTTTTACCCCTCCTCCCATATTTAGGAAAATGTTTCCTATTGACGCCACCACACGAGACTTATGGCAGACGGTCCCTAAGGTGGAGGCAGCAGTTTCTACTTTAGCTAAGCGTACCACTATCCCGGTGGAGGATAGTTGTGCCTTTTCAGATCCAATGGATAAAAAATTAGAGGGTTACCTTAAGAAAATGTTTGTTCAACAAGGTTTTATTTTACAGCCCCTTGCATGCATTGCGCCTGTCACTGCTGCGGCAGCATTCTGGTTTGAGTCTCTGGAAGAGGCCATTCGCTCAGCTCCATTGGATGAAATAATGAACAAGCTTAAAACACTTAAGCTAGCTAACGCATTTGTTTCTGATGCCGTTGTGCATTTAACCAAACTTACGGCTAAGAACTCCGGATTCGCCATCCAAGCGCGCAGAGCGCTATGGCTTAAATTCTGGTCAGCTGACGTGACTTCTAAATCTAAATTGCTTAATATTCCTTTCAAAGGGCAGACCTTATTCGGGCCCAGCTTGAAAGAAATTATTGCTGACATTACGGGAGGTAAGGGCCATGCTCTACCTCAGGACAGGGCCAAATCAAAGGCCAAACAGTCTAATTTTCGTGCCTTTCGTAACTTCAAGGCAGGAGCAGCATCAACTTCCTCCGCTCCAAAACAGGAAGGAGCTGTTGCTCGTTACAGGCAGGGCTGGAAAGTTAACCAGTCCTGGAACAGGGGCAAGCAGGCCAAGAAACCTGCTGCTGCCCCCAAGACAGCATGAAGAGAGGGCCCCCTATCCGGAAACGGATCTAGTGGGGGGCAGACTTTCTCTCTTCGCCCAGGCTTGGGCAAGAGATGTCCAGGATCCCTGGGCGTTGGAGATCATATCCCAGGGATATCTCCTGGACTTCAAGACTTCTCCTCCACGGGGGAGATTTCATCTTTCAAGGTTATCAGCAAACCAAACAAAGAAAGAGGCGTTTCTACGCTGTGTACAAGACCTCTTACTAATGGGGGTAGTCCACCCAGTTCCGCGGACGGAACACGGGCAGGGATTCTATTCAAATCTATTTGTGGTTCCCAAAAAAGAGGGAACCTTCAGACCAATCTTGGACTTAAAAATCCTAAACAGATTTCTAAGAGTTCCATCATTCAAAATGGAGACTATTCGAACCATCCTTCCCATGATCCAAGAGGGTCAGTACATGACCACGGTGGACCTAAAGGATGCCTACCTTCACATACCGATTCACAAGGACCATTACCGGTATTTGAGATTTGCCTTCCTAGACAGGCGTTACCAGTTTGTAGCTCTTCCCTTCGGATTAGCTACGGCTCCAAGAATCTTTACAAAAATTCTAGGATCACTTCTGGCGGTACTAAGACCGCGAGGCATAGCGGTGACTCCGTACCTAGACGACATTCTGATACAAGCGTCAAGTTCCAAGTTCCAAGTCTCATACAGAGATAGGTCTGGCATTTCTGAGGTTGCATGGGTGGAAGGTGAACGTGGAAAAGAGTTCTCTATTACCACTTTCAAGAGTTCCCTTTCTAGGGACTCTTATAGATTCTGTAGAGATGAAAATTTACCTGACAGAGGCCAGGTTATTAAAACTTCTAAATGCTTGCCGTGTCCTTCACTCCATTCCACACCAGTCAGTAGCTCAGTGCATGGAAGTAATCGGCTTAATGGTAGCGGCAATGGACATAGTACCATTTGCGCGCCTGCATCTCAGACCGCTGCAATTGTGCATGCTAAGTCAGTGGAACGGGGATTACTCAGATTTGTCCCCCCTACTAAATCTGGATCAAGAGACCAGAGATTCTCTTCTATGGTGGCTCCCTCGGCCACATCTGTCCAAGGGGATGACCTTTCGCAGGCCAGATTGGACGATTGTAACAGACGCCAGCCTTCTAGGCTGGGGAGCAGTCTGGAATTCCCTGAAAGCTCAGGGATTATGGACTCAGGAGGAGAAACTCCTCCCAATAAATATTCTGGAGTTAAGAGCAATATTCAATGCTTTCCTAGCCTGGCCTCAGTTAGCAACTCTGAGTTTCATCAGATTTCAGTCGGACAACATCACGACTGTGGCTTATATCAACCATCAAGGGGGAACCAGAAGTTCCCTAGCGATGTTGGAAGTCTCAAAGATAATTCGCTGGGCAGAGTCTCACTCTTGCCACCTGTCAGCGATCTACATCCCAGGCGTGGAGAACTGGGAGGCGGATTTTCTAAGTCGCCAGACTTTTCATCCGGGAGAGTGGGAACTTCATCCGGAGGTCTTTGCTCAACTGGTTTGTCGTTGGGGCAAACCAGATCTGGATCTCATGGCGTCTCGTCAGAACGCCAAGCTTCCTTGTTACGGATCCAGGTCCAGGGACCCGGGAGCGGTGCTGATAGATGCCCTGACAGCCCCTTGGGTCTTCAACATGGCTTATGTGTTTCCACCATTCCCAATGCTTCCTCGTTTGATTGCCAAGATCAAACAGGAGAGAGCTTCGGTGATTCTGATAGCGCCTGCGTGGCCACGCAGGACCTGGTATGCAGACCTAGTGGACATGTCGTCCTGTCCACCGTGGTCTCTGCCTCTGAGACAGGACCTTCTAATTCAGGGTCCTTTCAAACATCCAAATCTAATTTCTCTGATGCTGACTGCATGGAGATTGAACGCTTGATTCTATCAAAGCGTGGTTTCTCGGAGTCGGTTATTGATACCTTAATACAGGCTAGGAAGCCTGTTACCAGACAAATTTACCATAAAATATGGCGTAAATATTTACATTGGTGCGAATCCAAGAGTTACTCATGGAGTAAGGTTAGGATTCCTAGGATATTGTCCTTTCTACAAGAGGGTTTAGAAAAGGGCTTATCTACTAGTTCGTTAAAGGGACAGATTTCTGCTCTGTCTATTCTTCTACACAAACGTCTGGCTGAAGTTCCAGACGTTCAGGCTTTCTGTCAGGCTTTAACTAGGATTAAGCCTGTGTTTAAGTCTGTTGCTCCGCCGTGGAGCTTAAACTTAGTTCTTAATGTTCTTCAAGGCGTTCCATTTGAACCCCTTCATTCCATTGATATCAAGTTGTTATCTTGGAAAGTTCTGTTTTTGATGGCTATTTCCTCGGCTCGGAGAGTCTCAGAGTTATCTGCCTTACATTGTGATTCTCCTTATCTGATTTTCCATTCAGACAAGGTAGTTCTGCGTACTAAACCTGGGTTCTTACCTAAGGTAGTCACTAACAAGAATATCAATCAAGAGATTGTTGTTCCATCTCTGTGTCCTAATCCTTCTTCAAAGAAGGAACGACTTTTGCATAATCTGGACGTAGTCCGTGCCCTGAAATTCTATTTGCAGGCAACTAAGGATTTTCATCAAACTTCTTCCCTGTTTGTCGTTTACTCTGGACAGAGGAGAGGTCAAAAGGCTTTGACTACCTCTCTCTCTTTTTGGCTTCGTAGCATAATACGATTAGCCTATGAGACTGCTGGACAGCAGCCTCCTGAAAGGATTACAGCTCATTCTACTAGAGCTGTGGCTTCCACCTGGGCCTTTAAAAATGAGGCCTCTGTTGAACAGATTTGCAAGGCTGCGACTTGGTCTTCGCTTCACACTTTTGCTTCCTCGGAGGCTGTGTTTGGGAGAAAGGTACTTCAGGCAGTGGTTCCTTCTGTTTAATGTTCCTGCCTTGTCCCTCCCTTCATCCGTGTACTTTAGCTTTGGTATTGGTATTCCATAAGTAATGGATGACCCGTGGACGGACTACACTTAACAGGAGAAAACATAATTTATGCTTACCTGATAAATTCCTTTCTCCTGTAGTGTAGTCAGTCCACGGCCCGCCCTGTTTTTACGGCAGGTCTAAATTTTAATTAAACTCCAGTCACCACTGTACCCTATGGTTCCTCCTTTCTCGTATGCTTGGTCGAATGACTGAGTATGACAGGTGAGGGGAGGAGCTATATAGCAAGCTCTGCTGGGTAATTCTCTTGCAGTTTCCTGTTAGGAAGAGAAATATTCAATAAGTAATGGATGACCCGTGGACTGACTACACTACAGGAGAAAGGAATTTATCAGGTAAGCATAAATTATGTTTTTTTGTTTACTGTCCCTTTAGGTGAGTTTGTTTTTCCAAAGAATATTAAAAGCATTCAAGGCTTTTTGCAATACTCTCCTGTTGCGTTGCTTTCCAGTTAGCACCATCTGGACAACTTGCTTAACTTATTACTATTTGTAGTTTTGATCTTTGGAATTTTATAAATGATAGTGTGTCCCATGAAACAGTGTATATACCAGTACCTAGGTGATGGTATTGGCACTTTATAAGCCTGAGCTTTGTGTATAACAGCAGTTATTACATCCTACTTTCAGAAACTTTTGTTTTAAAACCTCAAGGACTTTATTATACAGTATATTCGTAGACAGATTGGGTACAAATTTACTTATATAATCTGTTTGAGGAAATGTAGAACCAGCACAGCATTGTGAGCACTGGGTCCGTAGGCAGACCAACACCAGACAGACTGGGGGCCTGGAAATACACTGCTACCAGTGTGGCACTGACAGGTTAACCCAAATCTCCTCTGGCTCTGTGGCATGCTGGTAGTTTTGGTGCATTTAGACCTAATAAAATGCAAAATCCACACACCTAGGCTATTTTTTAGTTTTTTTTACACTGTTTGATATTAAGGGGCTGTAAACCACATGTTGATATTGCATATGTATAGCATATAACAGTACAAAATGCATTTTATACTGACAGTGGTTAGCCTTGTCTGCAGACTAAAGCCCAGATTGGCTCCCCCAAATAAGACAAATAGTGGGTGGAGTTTGGCTGTTGGAAACTAATTGCAGTAAAAACACGATGGATGTTAAAGGGACAGTATACACTCATTTTCATATAACTGCATGTAATAGACACTACTATAAATAATAAGATGCACAGATACTGATATTAAAATCCAGTATAAAACTGTTTAAAAACTTACTTAAAGCTCTCAGTTTAGTTCTGTTGAAAAGTTAGTTGGAAAGCCCACTGCAAGTGGGAAATCTGAGATACTCCCCCCTCCCCCTTCTTTTGCATATGAAAAGACCCTTTACACAAACAGGAACAAGCTGGAGTAGGTAGCTGATGGTATTCACATAAAACATCGGGGCTTGGTTAGGAGTCTGAAAATCAGAGCAATATTATTTTAAAAATAAGCAAAACTATACATTTTTTTAAAAAACAACAACAAAGTTTATGGGCTATATAAATAGATAATCTACAAAACATTTATGCAAAGAAAAAATGAGTGTATAATGTCCCTTTAATTTGTTTTAACAATATTAAGACTTTGTTTTGCTGCTATAGAATAACATATCAACCGAGATGTCTTCTATTTACATGGTGTTTACCGTCCCTTTTAATGGGTAAAATTTGCATTGTTTTACAGACTTTGGGGCACACCCTTTTAGAAGCCTCTTATCTCCTCTACTGGAGACAGGAACAAAAATTAATAAGCTGCTTCAGTGATGAATCAATGCATGTGTTATGTTTATGAAGTTTAGAGTATGCTTGTAGTTATTGCAAATAATAGATTTCTGTATAAATTATAATAAAAAGTTGTTATACTAAGTGTAATTTCAAAGTTATGGGGACCCTTTAACTGGTTTGGATATGCTGGTTTGGTTGTTTTTTTTTTCCCCCATACACCTGCTACTTTCTATAGTCATTTCAAGATTTCCATCCTCCTATCAACGGAAATGCTGCTGTTTACTAATTACTCAGTACTGTTTACGCTGTTGGCTTAACCATTTAAGCAATACGTTCTCTACACTTGTAAAATAACTGCATAGATAGAAATTAATTGCGGCTCGCCCCCCTCATTCTAATTCTTACCTTCCCTCCTCTAGACCGTGTCTATGGCTGCTCTTGCTAAGGTATATAAGGTATACCAGCTTTCATTAAGCAGACGCTTGATTAACCCTTACATCATTTGCTACAGCACGGTTAAAAGGCCCTACACTACATTTTTAATTTTCCTTAATGCAGCCAAGGAAGGAAAATGTGCATTTTTTTCTTTTGCAGATGTACATTTTTCCCTAAGCAGTCAATAAAGGAATTTATTTGTGTTATTCTTATTTGTATTATATATTGTATTAATCTTTGTTTTCAGACCTTGTGAACCTGTAAATTGTATTCTTTAAACTTCAATAAAAAAATGTAACCCCCCCCCCCAAAAAAAAAAAGTTTTGCTCAATGAAGGTGCTGCAAATTCCTGTTACATATTTCAACAAAAATGAAGGCAACAGAGAAACCTCTCACTACACACTTATAGACCTTTATATTGTGTGCCTCACAAATGAAAAGGAGGGCAATACCTTGTATTTCAGCACATGAGGAAATACATATTCTTGATACCATTTTCTATGTCTGAGAGGAACCAGATAAACTGTTTGACATGAAGTCACTGTCACAATGGGGTAAAGTACACTGAAACGGGCACATTTTACTTATTTCTCTGTGCCCTTTTTTCTGTCACCTGCATGTGCCACATTTTTCAGTGATACACTTCTTTTCCCGAGGCACACTTTATCAGCATTTCTGAACTCCAGTCCTTAAATGTCACTAATTATCAAGTTTTTAAGGATTTCTTTCTTAAATGTGGTGATAGCCTACACTCCCTTACTCCTGGGAGTATATCAACCCGACGTGTTGTCACATAAATAATTGTCATGTGAAATTTCATAAGTAGGCAGAAGTGTTCTAAAGAAAACAATTACTCTATGGCAATGTTTCTCAATTGGTGTGCCATGGCCACCGGTGTGCAATAAGAGCTAGAAGTTTAGCACCAAATTTTGATAGTAAAAACATATTTCTTTTTAAAGACATGAGTCCACGGATTTCATCCTTGTGGGATTACGCCTCCTGGTCAGCAGGAGGAGGCAAAGAGCACCACAGCAAAGCTGTATAAATAGCTCCGCCCTTCCCTCCCACTCCAGTCATTCTCTTTGCCTATGTTAGTGATAGGAAGAGGTAAAGTGAGTTGTTGGTATAGCAAGAGTTTATTATTTTAATAGTAGTGCCAGAGTGTGCTGCTTTGTTCTAGGGTGTAGCCGTAGTCCATATCAGTCTCTACAGGAGAGCATTTGGTGGCTTTAAAGCAATGGGAACTTGTGGGACATAATTCTCACTGCGCCTCCAATTTACTGTTGCTGCCCTATCCGGGGTAAAAATCCAAGGGATAGTACTCAGTGTTTTCCTTGTAATCCTCAGGTCCATGTGAGCAGTAGGACTTTACACGCCTGGGAGCTGCCTTTGCTGTTGGCAGATTGTGAGGTAAGTGCCATTTTTTATTTCTGGGCTTAGAAGAAAAAAAAGAACTCAGAAGTTGTCCACTCACATTGTAAATGGGAAGCCCTTAGAGAAAGATATGGGCTCTTTATTCAGGTATGAATTCTCCTTTCATGGGAGGCAATACTAGACAGCACATGTACACACTCTCGGCAGTTATATAGTACCTAACATGCCGACCAGACATTGCCACTGTTGCACTTACTTGGGCTCTTTAGGGAGACCTCATCTCCCAACGGTTACATTAACTACATGGCTCCCGGGAGATGACTGTTGATATTTCCCTAGGCGGGTAAAATTGAACACTTTTTGACTTTAGCTATCTATTGTATTGGATAGTGTCAGGGGCAATCTAACACATCTCCCCGGATATACATAAAAGAGCATGGCGACCGGGAGATGACTGTGCGACTATTTCCCTATGCGGGGGTAATTGAGCATTTTTTTATTTAACTGTCTGTATTAGTCTCTGGGGCACTCTATCACATCTCCCGGCGGTTACAGAAGACATGCAGACCGGGAGATGACTGTATGGTGAAAGGGACACTGAACCCAAATTTTTTCTTTTGCAATTCAGAAAGAGCATGCAATTTCTTTCATGTAATTAGCAAGAGTCCATGAGCTAGTGACGTATGGGATATACATTCCTACCAGGAGGGGCAAAGTTTCCCAAACCTCAAAATGCCTATAAATACACCCCTCACCACACCCACAATTCAGTTTTACAAACTTTGCCTCCGATGGAGGTGGTGAAGTAAGTTTGTGCTAGATTCTACGTTGATATGCGCTCCGCAGCAAGTTGGAGCCCGGTTTTCCTCTCAGCGTGCAGTGAATGTCAGAGGGATGTGAGGAGAGTATTGCCTATTGAATGCAGTGATCTCCTTCTAAGGGGTCTATTTCATAGGTTCTCTGTTATCGGTCGTAGAGATTCATCTCTTACCTCCCTTTTCAGATCGACGATATACTCTTATATATACCATTACCTCTGCTGATTCTCGTTTCAGTACTGGTTTGGCTATCTGCTATATGTAGATGAGTGTCCTGGGGTAAGTAAGTCTTATTTTCTGTGACACTCCTAGCTATGGTTGGGCACTTTGTTTATAAAGTTCTAAATATATGTATTCAAACATTTATTTGCCTTGACTCAGAATGTTCAACTTTCCTTATTTTCAGACAGTCAGTTTCATATTTGGGATAATGCATTTTAATTTAACATTTTTCTTACCTTAAAATTTTTCCCTGTGGGCTGTTAGGCTCGCGGGGGCTGAAAATGCTTCATTTTATTGCGTCATTCTTGGCGCGGACTTTTTTGGTGCAAAAATTCTATTTCCGTTTCCGGCGTCATACGTGTCGCCGGAAGTTGCGTCATTTTTTGACGTTATTTTGCGCCAAAAATGTCGGCGTTCCGGATGTGGCGTCATTTTTGGCGCCAAAAAGCATTTAGGCGCCAAATAATGTGGGCGTCTTATTTGGCGCGAAAAAATATGGGCGTCACTTTTGTCTCCACATTATTTAAGTCTCATTTCTCCAACATAGGTGTGTCCGGTCCACGGCGTCATCCTTACTTGTGGGATATTCTCTTCCCCAACAGGAAATGGCAAAGAGCCCAGCAAAGCTGGTCACATGATCCCTCCTAGGCTCCGCCTACCCCAGTCATTCTCTTTGCCGTTGTACAGGCAACATCTCCACGGAGATGGCTTAGAGTTTTTTAGTGTTTAACTGTAGTTTTTATTATTCAATCAAGAGTTTGTTATTTTGAAATAGTGCTGGTATGTACTATTTACTCAGAAACAGAAAAGAGATGAAGATTTCTGTTTGTATGAGGAAAATGATTTTAGCAACCGTCACTAAAATCCATGGCTGTTCCACACAGGACTGTTGAGAGCAATTGACTTCAGTTGGGGGAACAGTGAGCAGTCTCTTGCTGCTTGAGGTATGACACATTCTAACAAGACGATGTAATGCTGGAAGCTGTCATTTTCCCTATGGGATCCGGTAAGCCATGTTTATTACGATCGTAAATAAGGGCTTCACAAGGGCTTATTAAGACTGTAGACTTTTTCTGGGCTAAATCGATTCATTATTAACACATATTTAGCCTTGAGGAATCATTTTATTTGGGTATTTTGATATAATAATATCGGCAGGCACTGTTTTAGACACCTTATTCTTTAGGGGCTTTCCCAAAGCATAGGCAGAGCCTCATTTTCGCGCCGGTGTTGCGCACTTGTTTTTGAGAGGCATGGCATGCAGTCGCATGTGAGAGGAGCTCTGATACTTAGAAAAGACTTTCTGAAGGCGTCATTTGGTATCGTATTCCCCTTTGGGCTTGGTTGGGTCTCAGCAAAGCAGATACCAGGGACTGTAAAGGGGTTAAAGTTCAAAACGGCTCCGGTTCCGTTATTTTAAGGGTTAAAGCTTCCAAATTTGGTGTGCAATACTTTTAAGGCTTTAAGACACTGTGGTGAAAATTTGGTGAATTTTGAACAATTCCTTCATGTTTTTTCGCAATTGCAGTAATAAAGTGTGTTCAGTTTAAAATTTAAAGTGACAGTAACGGTTTTATTTTAAAACGTTTTTTGTACTTTGTTATCAAGTTTATGCCTATTTAACATGTCTGAACTACCAGATAGACTGTGTTCTGAATGTGGGGAAGCCAGAATTCCCATTCATTTAAATAAATGTGATTTATGTGACAATGACAATGATGCCCAAGATGATTCCTCAAGTGAGGGGAGTAAGCCTGGTACTGCATCATTCCCTCCTTCGTCTACACGAGTCTTGCCCACTCAGGAGGCCCCTAGTACATCTAGCGCGCCAATACTCCTTACTATGCAACAATTAACGGCTGTAATGGATAATTCTGTCAAAAACATTTTAGCCAAAATGAACACTTATCAGCGTAAGCGCGACTGCTCTGTTTTAGATACTGAAGAGCATGACGACGCTGATAATAATGTTTCTGAAGGGCCCCTAACCCAGTCTGATGGGGCCAGGGAGGTTTTGTCTGAGGGAGAAATTACTGATTCAGGGAACATTTCTCAACAAGCTGAACCTGATGTGATTACATTTAAATTTAAGTTGGAACATCTCCGCATTCTGCTTAAGGAGGTATTATCCACTCTGGATGATTGTGACAAGTTGGTCATCCCAGAGAAACTATGTAAAATGGACAAGTTCCTAGAGGTGCCGGGGCTCCCAGAAGCTTTTCCTATACCCAAGCGGGTGGCGGACATTGTTAATAAAGAATGGGAAAGGCCCGGTATTCCTTTCGTCCTCCCCCCATATTTAAAAAATTGTTTCCTATGGTCGACCCCAGAAAGGACTTATGGCAGACAGTCCCCAAGGTCGAGGGAGCGGTTTCCACTTTAAACAAACGCACCACTATACCCATAGAGGATAGTTGTGCTTTCAAAGATCCTATGGATAAAAAATTAGAAGGTTTGCTTAAAAAGATGTTTGTTCAGCAGGGTTACCTTCTACAACCAATTTCATGCGTTGTCCCTGTCGCTACAGCCGCATGTTTCTGGTTCGATGAGCTGATAAAGGCGGTCGATAGTGATTCTCCTCCTTATGAGGAGATTATGGACAGAATCAATGCTCTCAAATTGGCTAATTCTTTTACCCTAGACGCCACTTTGCAATTGGCTAGGTTAGCGGCTAAGAATTCTGGGTTTGCTATTGTGGCGCGCAGAGCGCTTTGGTTGAAATCTTGGTCGGCTGATGCGTCTTCCAAGAACAAGCTACTTAACATTCCTTTCAAGGGGAAAACGCTGTTTGGCCCTGACTTGAAAGAGATTATCTCTGATATCACTGGGGGTAAGGGCCACGCCCTTCCTCAGGATCGGCCTTTCAAGGCAAAAAATAAACCTAATTTTCGTCCCTTTCGTAGAAACGGACCAGCCCAAAGTGCTACGTCCTCTAAGCAAGAGGGTAATACTTCTCAAGCCAAGCCAGCTTGGAGACTAATGCAAGGCTGGAACAAGGGAAAGCAGGCCAAGAAACCTGCCACTGCTACCAAGACAGCATGAAATGTTGGCCCCCGATCCGGGACCGGATCTGGTGGGGGGCAGACTCTCTCTCTTCGCTCAGGCTTGGGCAAGAGATGTTCTGGATCCTTGGGCGCTAGAAATAGTCTCCCAAGGTTATCTTCTGGAATTCAAGGGGCTTCCCCCAAGGGGGAGGTTCCACAGGTCTCAGTTGTCTTCAGACCACATAAAAAGACAGGCATTCTTACATTGTGTAGAAGACCTGTTAAAAATGGGAGTGATTCATCCTGTTCCATTAAGAGAACAAGGGATGGGGTTCTACTCCAATCTGTTCATAGTTCCCAAAAAAGAGGGAACGTTCAGACCAATCTTAGATCTCAAGATCTTAAACAAGTTTCTCAAGGTTCCATCGTTCAAGATGGAAACCATTCGAACTATTCTTCCTTCCATCCAGGAAGGTCAATTCATGACCACGGTGGATTTAAAGGATGCGTATCTACATATTCCTATCCACAAGGAACATCATCGGTTCCTAAGGTTCGCATTCCTGGACAAGCATTACCAGTTTGTGGCGCTTCTTTTCTGATTAGCCACTGCTCCAAGGATTTTCACAAGGGTACTAGGGTCCCTTCTAGCTGTGCTAAGACCAAGGGGCATTGCTGTAGTACCTTACTTGGACGACATTCTGATTCAAGCGTCGTCCCTTCCTCAAGCAAAGGCTCACACGGACATAGTCCTGGCCTTTCTCAGATCTCACGGATGGAAAGTGAACGTGGAAAAGAGTTCTCTATCTCCGTCAACAAGGGTTCCCTTCTTGGGAACAATAATAGACTCCTTAGAAATGAGGATATTTCTGACAGAGGCCAGAAAAACAAAGCTTCTAGACTCTTGTCGGATACTTCATTCCGTTCCTCTTCCTTCCATAGCTCAGTGCATGGAAGTGATCGGGTTGATGGTAGCGGCAATGGACATAGTTCCTTTTGCGCGCATTCATCTAAGACCATTACAACTGTGCATGCTCAGTCAGTGGAATGGGGATTATACAGACTTGTCTCCGAAGATACAAGTAAATCAGAGGACCAGAGACTCACTCCGTTGGTGGCTGTCCCTGGACAACCTGTCACAAGGGATGACATTCCGCAGACCAGAGTGGGTCATTGTCACGACCGACGCCAGTCTGATGGGCTGGGGCGCGGTCTGGGGATCCCTGAAAGCTCAGGGTCTTTGGTCTCGGGAAGAATCTCTTCTACCGATAAATATTCTGGAACTGAGAGCGATATTCAATGCTCTCAAGGCTTGGCCTCAGCTAGCGAGGGCCAAGTTCATACGGTTTCAATCAGACAACATGACAACTGTTGCGTACATCAACCATCAGGGGGGAACAAGGAGTTCCCTAGCGATGGAAGAAGTGACCAAAATCATTCTATGGGCGGAGTCTCACTCCTGCCACCTGTCCGCTATCCACATCCCAGGAGTGGAAAATTGGGAAGCGGATTTTCTGAGTCGTCAGACATTGCATCCGGGGGAGTGGGAACTCCATCCGGAAATCTATGCCCAAGTCACTCAGCTGTGGGGCATTCCAGACATGGATCTGATGGCCTCTCGTCAGAACTTCAAAGTTCCTTGCTACGGGTCCAGATCCAGGGATCCCAAGGCGGCTCTAGTGGATGCACTAGTAGCACCTTGGACCTTCAAACTAGCTTATGTGTTCCCGCCGTTTCCTCTCATCCCCAGGCTGGTAGCCAGGATCAATCAGGAGAGGGCGTCGGTGATCTTGATAGCTCCTGCGTGGCCACGCAGGACTTGGTATGCAGATCTGGTGAATATGTCATCGGCTCCACCTTGGAAGCTACCTTTGAGACGAGACCTTCTTGTTCAGGGTCCGTTCGAACATCCGAACCTGGTTTCACTCCAGCTGACTGCTTGGAGATTGAACGCTTGATCTTATCGAAGCGAGGGTTCTCAGATTCTGTTATCGATACTCTTGTTCAGGCCAGAAAGCCTGTAACTAGAAAAATTTACCACAAAATATGGAAAAAATATATCTGTTGGTGTGAATCTAAAGGATTCCCTTGGGACAAGGTTAAGATTCCTAAGATTCTATCCTTCCTTCAAGAAGGATTGGAAAAAGGATTATCTGCAAGTTCCCTGAAGGGACAGATTTCTGCCTTGTCTGTGTTACTTCACAAAAAGCTGGCAGCTGTGCCAGATGTTCAAGCCTTTGTTCAGGCTCTGGTTAGAATTAAGCCTGTTTACAAACCTTTGACTCCTCCTTGGAGTCTCAATTTAGTTCTTTCAGTTCTTCAGGGGGTTCCGTTTGAACCCTTACATTCCGTTGATATTAAGTTATTATCTTGGAAAGTTTTGTTTTTAGTTGCAATTTCTTCTGCTAGAAGAGTTTCAGAATTATCTGCTATGCAGTGTTCTCCTCATTATCTGGTGTTCCATGCAGATAAGGTGGTTTTACGTACTAAACCTGGGTTTCTTCCAAAAGTTGTTTCTAACAAAAACATTAACCAGGAGATTATCGTACCTTCTCTGTGTCCGAAACCAGTTTCAAAGAAGGAACGTTTGTTGCACAATTTGGATGTTGTTCGCGCTCTAAAATTCTATTTAGATGCTACAAAGGATTTTAGACAAACATCTTCCTTGTTTGTTGTTTATTCCGGTAAAAGGAGAGGTCAAAAAGCAACTTCTACCTCTCTCTCTTTTTGGATTAAAAGCATCATCAGATTGGCTTACGAGACTGCCGGACGGCAGCCTCCCGAAAGAATCACAGCTCATTCCACTAGGGCTGTGGCTTCCACATGGGCCTTCAAGAACGAGGCTTCTGTTGATCAGATATGTAGGGCAGCGACTTGGTCTTCACTGCACACTTTTACCAAATTTTACAAGTTTGATACTTTTGCTTCTTCTGAGGCTATTTTTGGGAGAAAGGTTTTGCAAACCGTGGTGCCTTCCATTTAGGTGACCTGATTTGCTCCCTCCCTTCATCCGTGTCCTAAAGCTTTGGTATTGGTTCCCACAAGTAAGGATGACGCCGTGGACCGGACACACCTATGTTGGAGAAAACAGAATTTATGTTTACCTGATAAATTACTTTCTCCAACGGTGTGTCCGGTCCACGGCCCGCCCTGGTTTTTTTTTTTTAATCAGGTCTGATAATTTATTTTCTTTAACTACAGTCACCACGGTACCATATGGTTTCTCCTATGCAAATATTCCTCCTTAACGTCGGTCGAATGACTGGGGTAGGCGGAGCCTAGGAGGGATCATGTGACCAGCTTTGCTGGGCTCTTTGCCATTTCCTGTTGGGGAAGAGAATATCCCACAAGTAAGGATGACGCCGTGGACCGGACACACCGTTGGAGAAAGTAATTTATCAGGTAAACATAAATTCTGTTTTTTTATTGCTTCTGGTTGCTAGAAGCTTGTTCTTTGGCATTTTTTCCCATTCCTGAAACTGTCATTTAAGGAATTTGATCAATTTTGCTTTATATGTTGTTTTTTCTCTTACATATTGCAAGATGTCTCACGTTGCATCTGAGTCAGAAGTTACTACAGGAAAATCGCTGTCAAGTGCTGAATCTACCAAAGCTAAGTGTATCTGCTGTAAACTTTTGGTAGCTATTCCTCCAGCTGTTGTTTGAATTGATTGTCATGACAAACTTGTTAAAGCAGATAATATTTCCTTTAGTAAAGTACCATTGCCTGTTGCAGTTCCTTCAACATCTAAGGTGCAGAATGTTCCTGATAACATAAGAGATTTTGTTTCTGAATCCATAAAGGAGGCTATGTCTGTTATTTCTCCTTCTAGTAAACGTAAAAAATCTTTTAAAACTTCTCTCCCTACAGATGAATTTTTAAATGAACATCATCATTCTGATTCTGATGATTCCTCTGGTTCAGAGGATTCTATCTCAGAGGTTGATGCTGATAAATCTTCATATTTATTTAAAATGGAATTTATTCGTTCTTTACTTAAAGAAGTACTAATTGCTTTAGAAATAGAGGATTCTGGTCCTCTTGATACTAATTCTAAACATTTAGATAAGGTATTTAAAGCTCCTGTGGTTATTCCAGAAGTTTTTCCTGTTCCTAATGCTATTTCTGCAGTAATTTCCAAAGAATGGGATAATTTGGGTAATTCATTTACTCCTTCTAAACGTTTTAAGCAATTATATCCTGTGCCGTCTGACAGATTAGAATTTTGGGACAAGATCCCTAAAGTTGATGGGGCTATTTCTACCCTTGCTAAACGTACTACTATTCCTACGTCAGATGGTACTTCGTTTAAGGATCCTTTAGATAGGAAAATTGAATCCTTTCTAAGAAAAGCTTATCTGTGTTCAGGTAATCTTCTTAGACCTGCTATATCTTTGGCTGATGTTGCTGCAGCTTCAACTTTTTGGTTGGAAACTTTAGCGCAACAAGTAACACATCGTGATTCTCATGATATTATTATTCTTCTACAGCATGCTAATAATTTTATCTGTGATGCCATTTTTGATATTATCAGAGTTGATGTCAGGTTTATGTCTCTAGCTATTTTAGCTAGAAGAGCTTTATGGCTTAAAACTTGGAATGCTGATATGGCTTCTAAATCAACTTTACTTTCCATTTCTTTCCAGGGTAACAAATTATTTGGTTCTCAGTTGGATTCCATTATTTCAACTGTTACTGGTGGGAAAGGAACTTTTTTACCACAGGATAAAAAATCTAAAGGTAAAAACAGGGCTAATAATCGTTTTCGTTCCTTTCGTTTCAACAAAGAACAAAAGCCTGATCCTTCATCCTCAGGAGCAGTTTCAGTTTGGAGACCATCTCCAGTCTGGAATAAATCCAAGCCAGCTAGAAAGGCAAAGCCTGCTTCTAAGTCCACATGAAGGTGCGGCCCTCATTCCAGCTCAGCTGGTAGGGGGCAGGTTACGTTTTTTCAAGGAAATTTGGATCAATTCTGTTCACAATCTTTGGATTCAGAGCATTGTTTCAGAAGGGTACAGAATTGGTTTCAAGTTGAGACCTCCTGCAAAGAGATTTTTTCTTTCCCGTGTCCCAGTAAATCCAGTAAAAGCTCAAGCATTTCTGAAATGTGTTTCAGATCTAGAGTTGACTGGAGTAATTATGCCAGTTCCAGTTCCGGAACAGGGGATGGGGTTTTATTCAAATCTCTTCATTGTACCAAAGAAGGAGAATTCTTTCAGACCAGTTCTGGATCTAAAAATATTGAATCGTTATGTAAGGATACCAACGTTCAAGATGGTAACTGTAAGGACTATCTTACCTTTTGTTCAGCAAGGGAATTATATGTCCACAATAGATTTACAGGATGCATATCTGCATATTCCGATTCATCCAGATCATTATCAGTTCCTGAGATTCTCGTTTCTGGACAAGCATTACCAGTTTGTGGCTCTGCCGTTTGGCCTAGCTACAGCTCCAAGAATTTTTACAAAGGTTCTCGGTGCCCTGCTGTCTGTAATCAGAGAACAGGGTATTGTGGTATTTCCTTATTTGGACGATATCTTGGTACTTTCTCAGTCTTTACATTTAGCAGAATCTCATACGAATCGACTTGTGTTGTTTCTTCAAGATCATGGTTGGAGGATGAATTTACCAAAAAGTTCTTTGATTCCTCAGACAAGGGTAACCTTTCTGGGTTTCCAGATGGATTCAGTGTCCATGACTCTGTCTTTAACAGACAAGAGACGTCTAAAGTTGATTGCAGCTTGTCGAAACCTTCAGTCACAATCATTCCCTTCGGTAGCCTTATGCATGGAAATTCTAGGTCTTATGACTGCTGCATCGGACGCGATCCCCTTTGCTCATTTTCACATGCGACCTCTTCAGCTCTGTATGCTGAAGCAATGGTGCAAGGATTACACGAAGATATCTCAATTAATATCTTTAAAACCGATTGTTCGACACTCTCTAACATGGTGGACAGATCACCATCGTTTAATTCAGGGGGCTTCTTTTGTGCTTCCGACCTGGACTGTAATTTCAACAGATGCAAGTCTCACAGGTTGGGGAGCTGTGTGGGGATCTCTGACGGCACAAGGAGTTTGGGAATCTCAGGAGGTGAGATTACCAATCAATATTTTGGAACTCCGTGCAATTTTCAGAGCTCTTCAGTTTTGGCCTCTTCTGAAGAGAGAATCGTTAATTTGTTTTCAGACAGACAATGTCACAACTGTGGCATACATCAATCATCAAGGAGGGACTCACAGTCCTCTGGCTATGAAAGAAGTATCTCGAATTTTGGTTTGGGCGGAATCCAGCTCCTGTCTAATCTCTGCGGTTCATATCCCAGGTGTAGACAATTGGGAAGCGGATTATCTCAGTCGCCAAACGTTGCATCCGGGCGAATGGTCTCTTCACCCAGAGGTATTTCTTCAGATTGTTCAAATGTGGGAACTTCCAGAAATAGATCTGATGGCGTCCCATCTAAACAAGAAACTTCCCAGGTATCTGTCCAGATCCTGGGATCCTCAGGCGGAGGCAGTGCATGCATTATCACTTCCTTGGAAGTATCATCCTGCCTATATCTTTCCGCCTCTAGTTCTTCTTCCAAGAGTAATCTCCAAGATTCTGAAGGAATGCTCGTTTGTTCTGCTGGTAGCTCCGGCATGGCCTCACAGGTTTTGGTATGCGGATCTTGTCCGGATGGCCTCTTGCCAACCGTGGACTCTTCCGTTAAGACCAGACCTTCTGTCACAAGGTCCTTTTTTCCATCAGGATCTGAAATCCTTAAATTTAAAGGTATGGAGATTGAACGCTTGATTCTTGGTCAAAGAGGTTTCTCTGACTCTGTGATTAATACTATGTTACAGGCTCGTAAATCTGTATCTCGAGAGATATATTATAGAGTCTGGAAGACTTATATTTCTTGGTGTCTTTCTCATCATTTTTCCTGGCATTCTTTTAGAATACCGAGAATTTTACAGTTCCTTCAGGATGGTTTAGATAAGGGTTTGTCCGCAAGTTCTTTGAAAGGACAAATCTCTGCTCTTTCTGTTCTTTTTCACAGAAAGATTGCTATTCTTCCTGATATTCATTGTTTTGTACAAGCTTTGGTTCGTATAAAACCTGTCATTAAGTCAATTTCTCCTCCTTGGAGTTTGAATTTGGTTCTGGGAGCTCTTCAAGCTCCTCCGTTTGAACCTATGCATTCATTGGTCATTAAATTACTTTCTTGGAAAGTTTTGTTCCTTTTGGCCATCTCTTCTGCCAGAAGAGTTTCTGAATTATCTGCTCTTTCTTGTGAGTCTCCTTTTCTGATTTTTCATCAGGATAAGGCGGTGTTGCGAACTTCTTTTGAATTTTTACCTAAAGTTGTGAATTCCAACAACATTAGTAGAGAAATTGTGGTTCCTTCATTATGTCCTAATCCTAAGAATTCTAAGGAGAAATCGTTGCATTCTTTGGATGTTGTTAGAGCTTTGAAATATTATGTTGAAGCTACGAAATCTTTTCGTAAGACTTCTAGTCTATTTGTTATCTTTTCCGGTTCTAGAAAAGGCCAGAAAGCTTCTGCCATTTCTTTGGCATCTTGGTTGAAATCTTTAATTCATCTTGCCTATGTTGAGTCGGGTAAAACTCCGCCTCAGAGAATTACAGCTCATTCTACTAGGTCAGTTTCTACTTCCTGGGCGTTTAGGAATGAAGCTTCGGTTGACCAGATCTGCAAAGCAGCAACTTGGTCCTCTTTGCATACTTTTACTAAATTCTACCATTTTGATGTATTTTCTTCTTCTGAAGCAGTTTTTGGTAGAAAAGTACTTCAGGCAGCGGTTTCAGTTTGAATCTTCTGCTTATGTTTTTCGTTAAACTTTATTTTGGGTGTGGATTATTTTCAGCAGGAATTGGCTGTCTTTATTTTATCCCTCCCTCTCTAGTGACTCTTGTGTGGAAAGATCCACATCTTGGGTAGTCATTATCCCATACGTCACTAGCTCATGGACTCTTGCTAATTACATGAAAGAAAACATAATTTATGTAAGAACTTACCTGATAAATTCATTTCTTTCATATTAGCAAGAGTCCATGAGGCCCGCCCTTTTTTTGTGGTGGTTATGATTTTGTATAAAGCACAATTCTTCCAATTCCTTATTTTATATGCTTTCGCACTTTTTTATCACCCCACTTCTTGGCTATTCGTTAAACTGAATTGTGGGTGTGGTGAGGGGTGTATTTATAGGCATTTTGAGGTTTGGGAAACTTTGCCCCTCCTGGTAGGAATGTATATCCCATACGTCACTAGCTCATGGACTCTTGCTAATATGAAAGAAATGAATTTATCAGGTAAGTTCTTACATAAATTATGTTTCTTCTGTTATGTGTGATCAGTCCACGGGTCATCATTACTTCTGGGATATAACTCCTGCCCAACAGGAAATGCAAGAGGATTCACCCAGCAGAGCTGATATAGCTCCTCCCCTCTACGTCAGTCCCAGTCATTCTCTTGCACCCAACGACTAGATAGGATGTGTGAGAGGACTATGGTGATTATACTTAGTTTTTATGACTTCAATCAAAAGTTTGTTATTTTACAATAGCACCGGAGCGTGTTATTACTTCTCTGGCAGAGTTTGAAGAAGAATCTACCAGAGTTTTTTACTATGATTTTAACCGGAGTAGTTAAGATCATATTGCTGTTCTCGGCCATCTGAGGGAGGTAAAAGCTTCAGATCAGGGGACAGCGGGCAGATGAATCTGCATTGAGGTATGTAGCAGTTTTTATTTTCTGAATGGAATTGATGAGAAAATCCTGCTATACCGTTATAATGACATGTATGTATACACTTCAGTATTCTGGGAATGGTATTTCACCGGAACTACTCTGTTAAAGGTCACTAATCCTTTTAATAAATATTATCATGTTAAACGTTTTTGCTGGAATGTAGAATCGTTTACATTGCTGAGGTACTGAGTGAATAAATGTTTGGGCATTATTTTCCACTTGGCAGTTGTCTGCTTTAAATTGTGACAGTTTCGTTTCTCTTCACTGCTGTGTGTGAGAGGGAGGGGCCGTTTTTGGCGCTCTTTGCTACGCATCAAAAATTTCCAGTCAGCTACTATTATATTTCCTGCATGATCCGGTTCACTGACAGATCTCAGGGGTCTTCAAACTTCTTTGAAGGGAGGTACATTCTCTCAGCAGAGCTGTGAGAATTTTATATTGACTGTGAATAAAAACGTTACTCTATAATTTTTTATGTCAAATTTAGTTATTGTTATTTACTAATGGGAACAAACCTTTGCTAAAAGTTGTGTTATTTTAAAGTTGATGCTATAACTGTTTTTCAGTTCATTATCTCAACTGTCATTTAATCGTTTAAGTACCTCTTTGAGGCACAGTACGTTTTTGCTAAAAAAGATTATAACCAGGTTGCAAGTTATTGCTAGTGTGTTAAACATGTCTGACTCAGAGGAAGATATCTGTGTCATTTGTTCCAATGCCAAGGTGGAGCCCAATAGAAATTTATGTACTAACTGTATTGATGCTACTTTAAATAAAAGTCAATCTGTACAATGTGAACAAATTTCACCAAACTGCGAGGGGAGAGTTATGCCGACTAACTCGCCTCACGCGGCAGTACCTGCATCTCCCGCCCGGGAGGTGCGTGATATTATGGCGCCTAATACATCTGGGCGGCCATTACAGATAACATTACATGATATGGCTACTGTTATGACTGAAGTTTTGTCTAAATTACCAGAACTAAGAGGCAAGCGTGATCACTCTGGGGTGAGAACAGAGTGCGCTGACAATACTAGGGCCATGTCTGATACTGCGTCACAGCTTGCAGAGCATGAGGACGGAGAGCTTCATTCTGTGGGTGACGGTTCTGATCCAAACAGATTGGATTCAGATATTTCAAATTTTAAATTTAAATTGGAGAACCTCCGTGTATTACTAGGGGAGGTCTTAGCAGCTCTCAATGATTGTAACACCGTTGCAATACCAGAGAAACTGTGTAGGTTGGATAAATACTTTGCGGTACCGGCGAGTACTGACGTTTTTCCTATACCTAAGAGATTAACTGAAATTGTTACTAAGGAGTGGGATAGACCCGGTGTGCCGTTCTCACCCCCTCCAATATTTAGAAAGATGTTTCCAATAGACGCCACCACTCGGGACTTATGGCAAACGGTCCCTAAGGTGGAGGGAGCAGTTTCTACTTTAGCTAAGCGTACCACTATCCCGGTGGAGGATAGCTGTGCTTTTTCAGATCCAATGGATAAAAAATTAGAGGGTTACCTTAAGAAAATGTTTGTTCAACAAGGTTTTATATTGCAACCCCTTGCATGTATCGCGCCGATTACGGCTGCGGCAGCATTTTGGATTGAGTCTCTGGAAGAGAACCTTAGTTCATCTACGCTAGACGACATTATGGACAGGCTTAGAGTCCTTAAACTAGCTAATTCATTCATTTCGGAGGCCGTAGTACATTTAACCAAACTTACGGCTAAGAACTCAGGATTCGCCATACAGGCACGTAGAGCACTGTGGCTAAAATCCTGGTCAGCTGATGTTACTTCTAAGTCCAAATTACTTAATATACCTTTCAAGGGGCAGTCTTTATTTGGGCCCGGTTTGAAAGAAATTATCGCTGACATTACAGGAGGTAAGGGCCACGCCCTACCTCAAGACAAAGCCAAAGCTAAGGCTAGACAGTCTAATTTTCGTCCCTTTCGGAATTTCAAAACAGGAGCAGCGTCAACCTCCACTGCACCTAAACAGGAAGGAGCTGTTGCTCGTTACAGGCAAGGCTGGAAACCTAACCAGTCCTGGAATAAGGGCAAACAGGCCAGGAAACCTGCTGCTGCCCCAAAGACAACATGAACCGAGAGCCCCCGATCCGGGACCGGATCTAGTGGGGGGCAGACTTTCTCTCTTCGCCCAGGCCTGGGCAAGAGATGTTCAGGATCCCTGGGCACTAGAGATCATATCTCAGGGATACCTTCTAGACTTCAAATTATCTCCCCCAAGAGGGAGATTTCATCTGTCAAGGTTGTCAACAAACCAGATAAAGAAAGAAGCGTTTCTACGCTGTGTACAAGATTTGTTATTAATGGGAGTGATCCATCCGGTTCCGCGGTCGGAACAAGGACAAGGGTTCTACTCAAACCTGTTTGTGGTTCCCAAAAAAGAGGGAACTTTCAGGCCAATCTTAGATTTAAAGATTCTAAACAAATTCCTAAGAGTTCCATCGTTCAAAATGGAAACTATTCGGACAATCTTACCTATGATCCAAAGGGGTCTGTACATGACCACAGTGGATTTAAAAGATGCTTACCTTCACATACCGATTCACAAAGATCATCAACGGTATCTACGGTTTGCCTTCCTAGACAGGCACTACCAGTTTGTAGCTCTTCCATTCGGATTGGCTACGGCCCCAAGAATCTTCACAAAGGTTCTGGGTGCCCTTCTGGCGGTACTAAGACCGCGAGGGATTTCGGTAGCTCCGTACCTAGACGACATTCTAATACAAGCTTCAAGCTTTCAAACTGCCAAGTCTCATACAGAGTTAGTTCTGGCATTTCTAAGGTCGCATGGATGGAAAGTGAACGAAAAGAAGAGTTCTCTTTTTCCTCTCACAAGAGTTCCATTCTTGGGGACTCTTATAGATTCTGTAGAAATGAAGATTTACCTGACAGAAGACAGGTTAACAAAGCTTCAAGATGCATGCCGTGTCCTTCATTCCATTCAACACCCGTCAGTAGCTCAATGCATGGAGGTGATCGGCTTAATGGTAGCGGCAATGGACATAGTACCTTTTGCACGCCTACACCTCAGACCGCTGCAATTGTGCATGCTAAGTCAGTGGAATGGGGATTACTCAGATTTGTCCCCTACTCTGAATCTGAATCAAGAGACCAGAAATTCTCTTCTATGGTGGCTTTATCGGCCACACCTGTCCAGGGGGATGCCATTCAGCAGGCCAGACTGGACAATCGTAACAACAGACGCCAGCCTGCTAGGTTGGGGCGCTGTCTGGAATTCTCTGAAGGCTCAGGGATTATGGAATCAGGAGGAGAGTCTCCTCCCAATAAACATTCTGGAATTGAGGGCAGTTCTCAATGCCCTTCTGGCTTGGCCCCAATTAACAACTCAGGGGTTCATCAGGTTTCAGTCGGACAATATCACGACTGTAGCTTACATCAACCATCAGGGAGGGACAAGAAGCTCCCTAGCAATGATGGAAGTATCAAAGATAATTCGCTGGGCAGAGTCTCACTCTTGCCACCTGTCAGCAATCCACATCCCGGGAGTGGAGAACTGGGAGGCGGATTTCTTGAGTCGCCAGATTTTTCATCCGGGAGAGTGGGAACTTCATCCGGAGATCTTTGCCCAAATACTTCGACGTTGGGGCAAACCAGAGATAGATCTCATGGCGTCTCGCCAGAACGCCAAACTTCCTCACTACGGGTCCAGATCCAGGGATCCGGGAGCGGTTCTGATAGATGCTTTGACAGCACCTTGGAACTTCGGGATGGCTTATGTGTTTCCACCCTTCCCGCTGCTTCCTCGATTGATTGCGAAAATCAAACAGGAGAGAGCATCAGTGATTCTAATAGCGCCTGCATGGCCACGCAGGACTTGGTATGCAGATCTAGTGGACATGTCATCCTGTCCACCTTGGTCTCTACCTCTAAGACAGGACCTTCTGATACAGGGTCCATTCAAACATCAAAATCTAACTTCTCTGAAACTGACTGCTTGGAAATTGAACGCTTGATTTTATCAAAACGTGGTTTTTCTGAGTCGGTTATTGATACCCTGATTCAGGCTAGGAAGCCTGTTACCAGAAAGATTTACCATAAAATATGGCGCAAATACCTATACTGGTGCGAATCCAAACGTTACTCCTGGAGTAAGGTTAGGATCCCTAGGATATTGTCTTTTCTACAAGAAGGTTTAGAAAAGGGTTTATCAGCTAGTTCATTAAAGGGACAGATTTCAGCTCTGTCCATCTTGTTACACAGGCGTCTGTCAGAAAATCCAGACGTCCAGGCCTTTTGTCAGGCTTTAGCTAGGATCAAGCCTGTGTTTAAAGCCGTTGCTCCGCCATGGAGTTTAAACTTAGTTCTTAACGTTTTACAAGGTGTTCCGTTTGAACCCCTTCATTCCATTGATATAAAATTGTTATCTTGGAAAGTTCTGTTTTTAATGGCTATTTCCTCGGCTCGAAGAGTCTCTGAGTTATCAGCATTACATTGTGATTCTCCTTATCTGATTTTTCACTCAGACAAGGTAGTTCTGCGTACTAAACCTGGGTTCTTACCTAAGGTAGTCACTAACAGGAATATCAATCAGGAGATTGTCGTTCCATCCTTGTGTCCAAATCCTTCTTCAAAGAAGGAACGTCTTCTACACAATCTGGATGTAGTTCGTGCCCTCAAGTTCTACTTGCAGGCAACTAAAGATTTTCGCCAAACTTCTTCCCTGTTTGTCGTTTATTCTGGACAGAGGAGAGGTCAAAAAGCTTCTACTACCTCTCTCTCGTTTTGGCTTCGTAGCATAATACGTTTAGCCTATGAGACTGCTGGACAGCAGCCTCCTGAAAGAATTACAGCTCACTCCACTAGAGCTGTGGCTTCCACTTGGGCCTTTAAGAATGAGGCCTCTGTTGAACAGATTTGCAAGGCTGCAACTTGGTCTTCGCTTCATACTTTTTCCAAATTTTACAAATTTGACACTTTTGCTTCTTCGGAGGCTATTTTTGGGAGAAAGGTTCTTCAGGCAGTGGTTCCTTCTGTATAATGAGCCTGCCTATCCCTCCCGTCATCCGTGTACTTTTGCTTTGGTATTGGTATCCCAGAAGTAATGATGACCCGTGGACTGATCACACATAACAGAAGAAAACATAATTTATGCTTACCTGATAAATTCCTTTCTTCTGTTGTGTGATCAGTCCACGGCCCGCCCTGTTTTTAAGGCAGGTAAATATCTTTTAAATTATACTCCAGTCACCACTTCACCCTTGGTTACTCCTTTCTCGTTGATTCTTGGTCGAATGACTGGGACTGACGTAGAGGGGAGGAGCTATATCAGCTCTGCTGGGTGAATCCTCTTGCATTTCCTGTTGGGGAGGAGTTATATCCCAGAAGTAATGATGACCCGTGGACTGATCACACAACAGAAGAAAGGAATTTATCAGGTAAGCATAAATTATGTTTTTTAAGCAACTTTCTAATTTACTTCTATTAATTTTTCTTCGTTCTCTTGCTATCATTATTTGAAAAAGAATGCATCTAAGCTTTTTTTTGGTTTCAGTACTCTGGACAGCACTTTTTTATTGGTGGATGAATTTATCCACCAATCAGCAAGGACAACCCAGGCTGTTCACCAAAAATGGGCCGGCATCTAAAAACTTACATTTTTGCATTTCAAATAGAGATACCAAGAGAATGAAGAAAATTTGATAATAGGAGTAAATTAGAAAGTTGCTTAAAATTTCATGCTCAATCTGAATCACGAAAGAAAAATTTTGGGTACAGTGTCCCTTTAAGTCTGTAAACGCCCATGAAGGGCGGTCCTTGAGGAGACACTATTTACATAGCGCGCCTTTTTAGCTCCCGGCGGTTAAATAAATCTGCATGCCGCCCGGGAGATAAGTTATGTCAATGCCCACGAAGGACGGTCCTTTGGGGGACGCCATTTACATGGCGGGCTCATTATCTCCCGGCGGTTCAATAGATCTACATGCCGACCGGGAGATATGTTATGTCAGCACCCACGAGGGGTCGTCCTTGGGAGTGTAACGCGCCCTGTTTCCCTTCTCTATATGGATCAGTTATAGGCGTAATTGGGACCGTAGCCTATTTTTTCCCTGTTGCGGTGGGGTTCCGGTTTAGAGAACATACTGCTCAGAGGGAGCTACTGCTGAGGGGTATTGATAACTTGCAAGATTATTTACGCTGTTTTGCCCTATTTACTGGAGTCAATAAAAAGGAAAAATGTTATCCTTTTTAAAATTTAAAGAGACAGTAACATATTTTCATGTGTTTTTATTATAAATATTCCTTCTAAAGCGATGACTGTTAGGAGTCTGGTGACACCGGTCAATCCATGCCACAATTTTCTACCTATAGTGTCCAAAATAATTTGACCCACAGGCAGTGCTCTGCGGGTTCCTTGCAAAGACATTGCTTTTGATGTACATAGCAATGTCTAGTTGCAGCAATATTAATATTGGTATTGGATTGTTTCTGCACGACAGAAATAAGACGTTCTTTTAAAATTTAAAGAACTTTAAGATTTAAAGAGACAGTAACTGTCTGTGTACATTATAATAAATTAATTTCAGCTGTTTTTGTTAATCCATCCTTTGTGACTGAGGATGAAACAAACACACACAAGAATAGTTACTTTTCAGATGTAAAGGAACAGTATAGTTTCCTATGTGAAAAATTTCTTAAAATTTGTTTGAATTTCTTTTTGAACCTACTCCCTCTACGCCGATTGCTGTTTGGGCGTCTTAACAATGGCCACAAATTTCTCCTATAGTTTCCATTGAAATTTTATGGCCCACATGCAGTGCCCTGTGTTTCCTTCAAACTCCACTCGGGGTTATGATGCATTCTATATTTTTACATAAGGTATAGAGAAAATAACAAATTGTGGATTTCATTAACAAATCTAGACAGGCCAGAAGACCTATTTTTCCCCACAGAAAGCCTCTGGAATACACTGTTTCCAATGCAGCAAGGGATTCTGGGTAAGATATGGAAATTAGGTTCACAACGACACACCTTTTTACTTCAAGTCTGCTTTTCAGCAAATTCCCTTAACGCCAAAGCATTGCTGTTCACACAGCTTCTAAGTTTAGCTAGGGTTAAAGCAGTGATTCATAACTATCCCAGGACAGACTGTTTCGTGGTTATTTCCACGGCTGGGAGAGAGTTTGAATCACTGCTGGGTGAAGTTGTTTCCGGGCAAAACACAACATTTTAAATTAGGGGGAGGTAAAAGGTGAGTTTGAAATCCTCCACTACACACAAAATATAGAGAAAATAACTCATTGTGTAGTTCATTAACAAATCTAGACAGGCCAGAAGACCTATTTTTCCCACAGAAAGCCTCTGGAATACACTGTTTCCAATGTAGCAAGGGATTCTGGGTAATATATTCAAATTAGGTTCACAATGAACAATTTGCATATCTTACCCAGAATCCATTGCTGCATTGGAAACGGTGTATTCCAGAGGCTTTCTGTGGGAAAAATAGGTCTTCTGGCCTGTCTAGATTTGTTAATGAACTACACAATGAGTTATTGTCTCTATTTTGAGCATAGTGGAGGATTTCAAACTCACCTTTTACCTCCCCCTAATTTAAAATGTTGTTGTACATAAGGTAAAAACATTGCTAGAGGAATTTCTATTCTAAAAGGTTCCTCCATGTTACTGAGAATCTTAGCTTCAGATGGAATTGGTACCTTAGGCATTCCCTATAGTTACAAGACTGTTCTCACTACGAGAACTTCTATACCCTTAGAGGATAGTCCTATGGACAAATTTAGTAATGGGACACACACCAGGGTTTACAATGGCAACCATCTGTGTACTTTGCTACCGTCACTGGTGTGACGGCATATTGGTTTGATGCGTTGTCTGAGGCTATTAGTAGTTTCCCTGGATAAAATCCAGGACTGGATAAAGCTTTCAATTGGCTAATTCCTTTATTTCATTTTCTTCCCTTCCAGTTATCAAACTGGGAGCATATGTGGCTCTGTTCCAGCTCTTGGAACCTCATGGTTAAAGTCTTGTTTTATGGATATCTGTTCTAAGACTAAGATTTTGGTGAACACATAGCCTGCTGTTAAATCAAAGACAGCATGGGGAACAGGCCCCGGTCCAGGATTGGATCTTGTAGGGGGCTGACTTTCCGTTTTCGCTCAAGTTTGGTTTCGAGCTCAAATGTTTTCCTCTGAGGCAGTTTCTGCTTTCAAGATTGTCTGAGAATCAGACAAAGGGAGAGACGTCCTTACACTGCGTAGGAGATCTCTTAGAACCAGAATAACCACTCCCAGGTCTAATACTGGTACAGGATCTGTTGTTACCGGTCGGGTTGTGGTTCCCAAAAAAGGGGAATCTTCAGACCATTTTTTAAGAAGGGTACTGTCCTTCAAGATGGAAACTATTAATTTGTTCCATTTCTCCCTTGATCTTAGAGGGTCAATTTATGTCAACGGTGGATTAAGGGTCAAGTGCCTTCATGTGCCGTTCACGAGAATCGCCTCAAGTTCTAGGGTTTGCCTTTCTAGACAAACACTTCCCGTTCGTGGTCCTTCCTTTTTGTCTTGCCACAGTTCCGAGTTCTTATGGAGGCTCTGGGATCGCTGTTGGCGATGCTTCAGTTATGGGGCATTGCAATGGCGCCCTATCTGGCTAATATCCTAGTCCAGGCATCATCCTTACAGCAAGCAAGATTTACACGAACATGGTGTTATACTTCCTGTGAGCTCATGGGTGGAAGGTGACTTTGGAAAAGTTTTCCTTAGTCCCAAGCATAAGGGTAGCTTTCTTGGGAATCATGACTAATTCCATATCAATGAAGATTTTTCTGACTGAGGTCAGGAAATCAGGGTCTATCAATACTGGTCTAGTCCTTCAGTTCACTTCTCGGCCTTCAGTGGCTCAGTACATAGAGGTAATCGGGCTGATGGTGATGGCAATGGACATTAGCCGGACAGATGGCTCAGCATGTTAAGGCACTGTGGCTGAGCTCTGTAACAACCTGAGGGTTGCAGGTTCCATCCCCGGTGAGGTCCACTCAACCTTTCATCCTAAGATTGATAAACTGAGCAGCGCCTTGTGTCACTTACAATTCCGTTTGTTTGTTCCACCTCAGACCTATGCAGTTAAGCATATTCAGTAGGGTTATACCTATACTTGAGTGAGTACTTGTACTTGTGCAAATGCACCGATACTTAAACTGATACCTCCACTTCCTACCCATATGCTATCTTGTGGCGTTCTTTCAAACTGCATGTTCCTATGGAGACTAAACTACTGTTCTGCCAATACAAATTGCTGTTATTTGTATTATTGCAGGAGAGATCACTGGGCAGTTAATAAACTGAGATTTCCAGCTCTGGATAAAATGGCCCAAAAATATCTTTCTGTCCCATGCAAAAGTGCGGAAAGTGAAAGACTGTTGCCACTAACTTTTGAAAAATTATTCTAATTGCTACATTATCTTTTTTACTGCTAGTTCTCATCTTGCATAATTATGTTCAAAACATACTGTACTCTGAGGAACATCCATAACCAGGGCTGGGCTGGGAATAAAAAGCAGCCCTGGAAAAATATGAAGACCAACCCTATTTTCCGTTGAGTCGGTAGAATGCACATGTCCCATTTTTCTCAAAGGGGTTTACTGGGACACTCCTTCCCCAATATTTTTTCAGAATTAAATTATATTTTATTTGTATTAAATACAAATATCAGATTGATGTCATATAACAGCCCTACAACCCAATTGCATCACCCTTTTAAATTGTAGCTTCCCAACCCTAGCTGCTGCAACCCACCAGGAAATATCCTGGTATCCTGGTAGGCCAATCCGGCCCTGTCCTTAGCTTATATAATTGCAGGAAGAGTACTCCTAGGAAAAATTAAGTTAATTCCAATGAACACCGATCTTGCAATTATAGAAATAGATTTAGATTACATTTGATTGGTAAGCTTTACATTCATATTTCCAACTCTATAGACTTAAATAGAGTAGGACATGTAATGAGCATTGGTAAAGCTTACCAGTCCAATGTAATCTAGCCCATAGTGTTGTTCCCCATGATTAAACAGTGCACTGTTAAATTTTTTACTGTACTGCACTTTTGGTTTGTTGTGATTTTATATTTGTTATTTATTGTTATTATTAATATATTTTATTGTAATATTTTTTATTTTGAAACATGTTTTGTGAATTTTGTGACAAATAAAACTGTTTTATTTCATGTCTTTTGAGTTACAGTCCTTCATAATTATAAAGATGGAATCTTAAATAATTAGTCTGTATTGTGCTTGGTTAACGGTCACATGACATAAAAAAAAGTATTGGTAATTGGTATCGGCGAGTATTTGAAAACGAGTATCGGTACTTGTACTCGATCTTAAAAAAAAAAAAAAATGGTATCGGTGCAATATTCAGGCAATGGAACGGAGACTATGCAAACTTGTCCCCTCAAATAACTCTGGAGCAGGAGACAAGGGACTCTTTTTTTTTTTTTTTTCTTCTATGGTGGTTGTCTCTGGATCACCTATCCCAGGGAACAAGATTTCGCAGAGTGTGGACTCAAGCGGAGTCTGTTCTTTTTATAGACTTCCTGCAACTGAGAGCGAGCTTCAAGGCTCTTCTGGTCTGGCCTCAGTTGGCTTCGGCCCAGTTTCATTCTTGCTATCTGTCGGCGATCCATATCCCAGGGGTGGACACTTGGGAAACGGATTTTCTGAGTACACGGCCTTTTCATCCGGGAGAGTGGGAACTCCATCCAGGAGTATTCTCCAACCTGATTTTCAAATGGGGTCGGCCAGAGTTTGATCTCATGGCATCTTGTCAGACTGCCTGGCTTTTGGGATATGGGTCCAGGTCCAGGGCCCCCAGTCCGAGCTGATAACTGCCTTTGCAGTTCTGTGGTCCTTCAGCCTAGAATATCTTTTTCCCCCGTTGGCGCTTCTTTGCCGGGTGGTTGTTCAAATGAAATAGGAGAAGGCATCAGTGATCCTCCTCGCTTCTGTGTGGCCTCGCAGGATTTGGTATGCCGATCTGGTGAACATGTCATCTCTGCAACCTTGGACACTTCTGTTGAGGAAGGACCTCTTATTCAGGTTCCCTTCTTCCACCCAAATCTAGTTTCTCTGAAGCTGATTGCTTGGAGAATTGGATGCTTGATCCTATACAAGCGAGTTTTCTTTGATTCGGTCATAAGATACCTTAATTCAGGCATGTAAGCCTGTAACTAGGAAGATTTACTTACCATAAGATAGGGAATACATATCTTTATTTGTGTGAATCCAAGGGTTACTCGTGGAGTAGAGTTAGGTTTCCCAGGATCTTGTATTTTCTTCAAGAAGGCTTGGAGAAGGGTTTTTCAGTGAGTTTCCTAAAGGGTCAGATCTCTGCTTTTATCTATTTTGTTACACAAGCGTCTGGCAGATGTCCCAGATGTTCAATCCTTTTGTCAGGCTCTGATTAGAATCAGGCCTGTGTTTCAACCAATTGCTCCATGGAGCTTGAAGTTAGATCTTAGTTATTCAAGGGGTTCCGTCGAACCTATGCATTCCATAGATATAGAGTTGTTACCTTGGAAAGTTTTTTATTTCTTGTTGCCATTTCTTCTGCTCGAAGAGTGTTTGTTTGAGCTTTCGGCATTACAATATAATTCGCCTTACCTTATTTTTCATTCGAATAAGGTGGTGTTATGTACTAAACTTGGTTTTCTTCCTAAGGTTGTTTCAGACGAGAACATTAAGAAATTGTTGTTCCTTCCTTGTGTCCTAATCTTTCTCTCAGAAAGAATGTCTTTTTTTGGACGTAGTGGGTTTTTTCAAATTTTTCTTTACAAGCGACCAAGGTCTTTCGTCAATCGTCTTCTCTGTTTGACTTTTTTTCTAGAGAACGTAAGGGTCATAAAGCTTCGGCTATTTCTTTCCTTTTGGTTGCGGAGTATCATCCGTTTTGCATATGAGATTGCTGGACAGCAACCTCCTGAATGAGTTACGGCTCATTCCACCAGGGCTGTTGCTTCCTCATGGACATTCAAAAATAATGCTTCAGTTGAGCAGTTTTGCAAGGCTGCAACTTGGTTTTCTCTTCAAACTTTTTCTAAATTTTAAAAAGAGATATCTTTGCTTCGGCTGACTGTTTTTGGGAGAAGGGTTCTTCAAGCAGTGGTGCCTTCCATTTAGGTTCTCTGTCTTGTCCCTCCCTTTTCATCCGTGTACTATAGCTTTGGTATTGTATCCCACAAATAAGGATGAAATCCGTGGACTCATCGTGTCTTTAAAAAGAAAAGAATTTATGCTTGCCTGATAAATTTGTTTCTTTTTAGACACGATGAGTCCATGGCCCGCCCTGTAATAAGAGACACCTTGGCTTTTCCTTTCTCTTCCTAACTTCCTTTGAATGACTGGAGTGGGAGGGAAGGGAGGAGATATTTATACAGCTTTGCTGTGGTGCTCTTTGCCTCCTCCTGCTGACCAGGAGGCGTAATCCCACAAGTAAGGATGAAATCCGTGGACTCATCGTGTCTAAAAAGAAACACATTTATCAGGTAAGCATAAATTTTATTTTTCTTTCATGTAATTAGCAAGAGTCCATGAGCTAGTGACGTATGGGATATACATTCCTACCAGGAGGAGCAAAGTTTCCCAAACCTCAAAATGCCTATAAATACACCCCTCACCACACCCACAAATCAGTTTTACAAACTTTGCCTCCCATGGAGGTGGTGAAGTAAGTTTGTGCTAGATTCTTCGTTGATATGCGCTTCGCAGCAGGCTGGAGCCCGGTTTTCCTCTCAGTGTGCAGTGAATGTCAGAGGGATGTGAAGAGAGTATTGCCTATTTGAATTCAATGATCTCCTTCTACGGGGTCTATTTCATAGGTTCTCTGTTATCGGTCGTAGAGATTCATCTCTTACCTCCCTTTTCAGATCGACGATATACTCTTATATATACCATTACCTCTACTGATTCTCGTTTCAGTACTGGTTTGGCTTTCTACTACATGTAGATGAGTGTCCTGGGGTAAGTAAGTCTTATTTTCTGTGACACTCTAAGCTATGGTTGGGCACTTTTATATAAAGTTCTAAATATATGTGTTTAAACATTTATTTGCCTTGATTCAGGATGTTCAACATTCCTTATTTCAGACAGTCAGTTTCATTATTTGGGATAATGCATTTGAATAATCAATTTTTTTCAGCGGAATTGGCTGTTTTTATTTTATCCCTCCCTCTCTAGTGACTCTTGCGTGGAAGATCCACATCTTGGGTATTCATTATCCCATACGTCACTAGCTCATGGACTCTTGCTAATTACATGAAAGAAAACATAATTTATGTAAGAACTTACCTGATAAATTCATTTCTTTCATATTAGCAAGAGTCCATGAGGCCCACCCTTTTTGAGGTGGTTATGCTTTTTTTGTATAAAGCGCAATTATTCCAATTCCTTATTTCTTTCATGTAATTAGCAAGAGTCCATGAGCTAGTGACGTATGGGATATACATTCCTACCAGGAGGGGCAAAGTTTCCCAAACCTTAAAATGCCTATAAATACACCCCTCACCACACCCACAATTCAGTTTTACAAACTTTGCCTCCTGTGGAGGTGGTGAAGTAAGTTTGTGCTAGATTCTTCGTTGATATGCGCTCCGCAGCAGGCTGGAGCCCGGTTTTCCTCTCGGCGTGCAGTGAATGTCAGAGGGATGTGAAGAGATTATTGCTTATTTGAATTCAATGATGTCCTTCTACGGGGTCTATTTCATAGGTTCTCTGTTATCGGTCGTAGAGATTCATCTCTTACCTCCCTTTTCAGATCGACGATATACTCTTATTTATACCATTACCTCTACTGATTCTCTTTTCAGTACTGGTTTGGCTTTCTACTATATGTATATGAGTGTCCTGGGGTAAGTAAGTCTTATTTTCTGTGACACTCTAAGCTATGGTTGGGCACTTTTATATAAAGTTCTAAATATATGTGTTTAAACATTTATTTGCCTTGATTCAGGATGTTCAATATTCCTTATTGCAGACAGTCAGTTTCATATTTGGGATAATGCATATGAATAAATCAATTTTTTTCTTACCTTAAAATTTGACTTTTTTTCCTGTGGGCTGTTAGGATCGCGGGGGCTGAAAATGCTTCATTTTATTGCGTCATTCTTGGCGCGGACTTTTTTGGCGCAAAACATTTCTTAGTCATTTCCGGCGTCATACTTGTCACCGGAAGTTGTTTGTATGTGTGTCATTTTTTTGACTTTTTTTTTTTTTTGCACCAAAGATGTCGGCGTTACCAGATGTGGCGTCATTTTTGGCGCCAAAGCATTTAGGCGCCAAATAGCGTGGGCGTCTTTTTTGGCGCTAAAAAATATGAGCGTCACTATTGTCTCGACATTATTTAAGTCTCATTGTTTATTTGCTTCTGGTTGCTAGAAGCTTGTTCATTGGCATTTTTTCCCATTCCTGAAACTGTCATTTAAGGAATTTTGATAGATTTTGCTTTATATGTTGTTTTTTCTATTACATATTGCAAGATGTCTCAGATTGACCCTGGATCAAAAGCTACTTCTGGAAAAACGCTTGACTGAGTTCAGTCCTACCAAAGCTAAGTTCATTTATTTTAAATGTTATGAATGTTTATCTTTAGCTATGGTTTGTAATAACTTATTATGATAAACTTTTACATGCAGAATCCATTAGTATTTATGCTTTATATATTGCCATTCTTTTTACATCTTATGTACAAGAAATATTTAGAAGATTTATAAGAAATATTTTTCTGATTCTATTTTAAAGGCTTTGTCTGACATCGTGCCTTCTAATAAAAAATTTTAGGTCTTTTTCACTTCTTTTTTAATTATTGAAGTTTCAAATGACCAACAACATACTGATTTATCCTTCTCTGATGATGTTTTTTTCTCATTCAGAATTTTCTTCATCAGATATTGACACTAACAAATCTACTTTTTTATTTTTTTATTAAAGTACATTTGTTCTTTGTTGAAAAGGTGTTGTTTATTTTGGATATTAAGGTAACTAGTTCTTTGTCAAGACTAGCTAACACTATTTCTGCTTATTTATTCTTCTGTGTTTTCAGAGGTTTTCTTTCCAATTCCTCATACTAGGGAATGGAATAGGCTGAGATTTTTCTTTTATTCCTTCTTCAAAGGTTTTAAACTATATTCTTTGCCAGCAGTTAAATTCAATTTGGAGGGTTCTCCAATTTATTGGGGCTATCTCTACTCCTACTAATTATGCTATTGTTTCTATAGCAAAATAGTATTTATTTTCCTTTAGATGGTTGTATCTTATTTATGGAAAATTATTTAGTTTCAGGTACTTTTCTTGGTCCTGTGATATATTTGAATGTTGCAATTGCTTCATTTTGTTATGTTTACTTTAAGATCAAGTATCAGATTATGATTTATTTTAGCATTGTTAAGGGACAACATTTACTAGACTAGGTGCTGTTGCATTTGTCTTGTTGTTTTGCATTTTTTGATTATGCAAGTCCACTGTATTGATTGGTCCTTTAACTGGACTATCATGCTAATAATTTCATTTGTGTCTTCATTTTATTGAATATTTTCGCAAATGAGGGTTAATCTATGTCTTTAGCTATTTTTAGCTAGAAGAATTTTGTGATTTTTAAAAATCCATATTTCTTTTGTTCTAAGATAATCAATTATTTGTTTTATAATTGGATTCAATTCTTAACTGTTACTCTGGGCTTCAAGATTGAGTTCTAAGACTAAAACTTTAAGCTTATACTAGTTTGGTTGTTCTTATTAAGGAACGAATTCCTGAATTCTTTCCCAAGTAACATGTTTTTTAATTGGAAATTTTTCAGTTAGAAATCAGCTCCCTAAAATTGCGATGTACGTGCCGTATTCCAGCTTGGCTGGTAAGGGGCAGGTTAAGACTTCTTTGAAATTTATTTCTATTCGGTCCAAATTTCTTTGATTTTATTCCAGTAAGGCTAACACTTCTTTAAGTGTGTTTCGGTCCTATATATTTTGGGTACTGTTGAAGCATGGCTGGGCACCCATGGGGTTCAAGCGCTGCTCAGACCTGGAATCTTCTGGGGTATTTCTTCCAGTTCCATTTTTAGAAACTGGGTTTTGGAGTTTTTCAAACTATTCTGCCTTTTTTTGGTCAGTGATAGCATTATTTGTTTTCATTAGATACAATAAATGCATATTTTCATTTCTTTCATGTAATTAGCAAGAGTCCATGAGCTAGTGACGTATGGGATATACATTCCTACCAGGAGGGGCAAAGTTTCCCAAACCTCAAAATGCCTATAAATACACCCCTCACCACACCCACAAATCAGTTTTACAAACTTTGCCTCCTATGGAGGTGGTGAAGTAAGTTTGTGCTAGATTCTACGTTGATATGCGCTCCGCAGCAGGTTGGAGCCCGGTTTTCCTCTCAGCGTGCAGTGAATGTCAGAGGGATGTGAGGAGAGTATTGCCTATTTGAATTCAATGATCTCCTTCTACGGGGTCTATTTCATAGGTTCTCTGTTATCGGTCGTAGAGATTCATCTCTTACCTCCCTTTTCAGATCGACGATATACTCTTATATATACCATTACCTCTACTGATTCTCGTTTCAGTACTGGTTTGGCTTTCTACTACATGTAGATGAGTGTCCTGGGGTAAGTAAGTCTTATTTTCTGTGACACTCTAAGCTATGGTTGGGCACTTTATATAAAGTTCTAAATATATGTATTCAAACATTTATTTGCCTTGACTCAGGATGTTCAACGTTCCTTATTTCAGACAGTCAGTCAGTTTCATATTTGGGATAATGCATATGAATAAATCAAATTTTTTTTTTTTTTTCTTACCTTAAAATTTGACTTTTTTCCCTGTGGGCTGTTAGGCACGCGGGGGCTGAAAATGCTTCATTTTATTGCGTCATTCTTGGCGCAGACTTTTTTGGCGCAAATTTTTTTTTCTGTTTCCGGCGTCATACGTGTCGCCGGAAGTTGCGTAATTTTTGACGTTTTTTTGCGCCAAAAGTGTCGGCGTTCCTGATGTGGCGTCTTTTTTGGCGCCAAAAGCATTTAGGCGCCAAATAATGTGGGCGTCTTTTTTGGCGCTAAAAAATATGGGCGTCCCTATTGTCTCCACATTATTTAAGTCTCATTATTTATTGCTTCTGGTTGCTAGAAGCTTGTTCACTGGCATTTTTTCCCATTCCTGAAACTGTCATTTAAGGAATTTGATCAATTTTGCTTTATATGTTGTTTTTTCTATTACATATTGCAAGATGTCCCAGATTGACACTGAGTCAGAAGATACTTCTGGAAAAACGCTGCCTGGTGCTGGATCTACCAAAGTTAAGTGTATCTGCTGTAAACTTGTGGTATCTTTTCCTCCAGCTGTTGTTTGTAATGAATTTCATGACAAACTTGTTAATGCAGATAATATTTCCTTTAGTAATGTTACATTACCTGTTGCTGTTCCGTCAACATCTAATACTAAGAGTGTTCCTGTTAACATAAGAGATTTTGTTTCTAAATCCATTAAGAAGGCTATGTCTGTTATTCCTCCTTCTAGTAAACGTAAAAGGTCTTTTAAAACTTCTCATTTTTCAGATGAATTTTTAAATCAACATCATCATTCTGATAATGGTTCCTCTGGTTCAGAGGATTCTGTCTCAGAGATTGATGCTGATAAATCTTCATATTTATTCAAAATGGAATTTATTCGTTCTTTACTTAAAGAAGTCTTAATTGCATTATAAATAGAGGATTCTGGTCCTCTTGATACTAAATCTAAACGTTTAAATAACGTTTTTAAATCTCCTGTTATTCCAGAAGTTTTTCCTGTCCCTGATGCTATTTCTGAAGTAATCTCCAGGGAATGGAATAATTTGGGTAATTCATTTACTCCTTCTAAACGTTTTAAGCAATTATATCCTGTGCCATCTGACAGATTAGAATTTTGGGACAAAATCCCTAAAGTTGATGGGGCTGTCTCTACTCTTGCTAAACGTACTACTATTCCTACGGCAGATAGTACTTCCTTTAAGGGTCCTTTAGATAGGAAGATTGAATCCTTTCTAAGAAAAGCTTACTTATGTTCAGGTAATCTTCTTAGACCTGCTATATCTTTAGCGGATGTTGCTGCTGCTTCAACTTTTTGGTTAGAAGCTTTAGCGCAACAAGTAACAGATCATAATTCTCATAGCATTGTTAATCTTCTTCAACATGCTAATAATTTTATTTGTGATGCCATCTTTGATATCATTAGAGTTGATGTCAGGTATATGTCTCTAGCTATTTTAGCTAGAAGAGCTTTATGGCTTAAAACTTGGAATGCTGATATGTCTTCTAAGTCAACTTTGCTTTCCCTTTCTTTCCAGGGTAATAAATTATTTGGTTCTCAGTTGGATTCTATTATCTCAACTGTTACTGGAGGGAAAGGAACTTTTTTACCACAGGATAAAAAATCTAAAGGTAAATTTAGGTCTAATAATCGTTTTCGTTCCTTTCGTCACAACAAGGAACATAAGCCTGATCCTTCACCCACAGGAGCGGTATCAGTTTGGAAACCATCTCCAGTCTGGAATAAATCCAAGCCTTTTAGAAAACCAAAACCAGCTCCCAAGTCCACATGAAGGTGCGGCCCTCATTCCAGCCCAGGGGGTAGATTTACGATTTTTCAAAGAAATTTGGATCAATTCAATTCACAATCTTTGGATTCAAAACATTGTTTCAGAAGGGTACAGAATTGGCTTCAAGATGAGGCCTCCTGCAAAGAGATTTTTTCTTTCCTGTGTCCCAGTAAATCCAGTGAAGGCTCAAGCATTTCTGAAATGTGTTTCAGATCTAGAGTTGGCTGGAGTAATTATGCCAGTTCCAGTTCTGGAACAGGGGCTGGGGTTTTATTCAAATCTCTTCATTGTACCAAAGAAGGAGAATTCCTTCAGACCAGTTCTGGATCTAAAAATATTGAATCGTTTTGTAAGGATACCAACATTCAAAATGGTAACTATAAGGACTATCCTGCCTTTTGTTCAGCAAGGGCATTATATGTCCACAATAGATTTACAGGATGCATATCTGCATATTCCGATTCATCCAGATCACTATCAGTTTCTGAGATTCTCTTTCCTGGACAAGCATTACCAGTTTGTGGCTCTGCCGTTTGGCCTAGCAACAGCTCCAAGAATTTTTACAAAGGTTCTCGGTGCCCTTCTGTCTGTAATCGGAGAACAGGGTATTGTGGTATTTCCTTATTTGGACGATATCTTGGTACTTGCTCAGTCTTCACATTTAGCAGAATCTCATACGAATCGACTTGTGGTGTTTCTTCAAGATCATGGTTGGAGGATCAATTTACCGAAAAGTTCATTGATTCCTCAGACAAGGGTAACCTTTTTAGGTTTCCAGATAGATTCAGCGTCCATGACTCTGTCTCTGACAGACAAGAGACGTCTAAAATTGATCTCAGCTTGTCGAAACCTTCAATCACAATCATTCCCTTCGGTAGCCTTATGCATGGAAATTCTAGGTCTTATGACTGCTGCATCGGACGCGATCCCCTTTGCTCGTTTTCACATGCGACCTCTTCAGCTCTGTATGCTGAACCAGTGGTGCAGGGATTACACAAAGATATCTCAATTAGTATCTTTAAAACCGATTGTACGACACTCTCTGACGTGGTGGACAGATCACCATCGTTTAGTTCAGGGGGCTTCTTTTGTTCTTCCGACCTGGACTGTAATTTCAACAGATGCAAGTCTGACAGGTTGGGGAGCTGTTTGGGGGTCTCTGACAGCACAAGGGGTTTGGGAATCTCAGGAGGTGAGATTACCAATCAATATTTTGGAACTCTGTGCAATTTTCAGAGCTCTTCAGTCATGGCCTCTTCTAAAGAGAGAATCGTTCATTTGTTTTCAGACAGACAATGTCACAACTGTGGCATACATCAATCATCAAGGAGGGACTCACAGTCCTCTGGCTATGAAAGAAGTATCTCGAATACTGGTATGGGCGGAATCCAGCTCCTGTCTAGTTTCTGCGGTTCATATCCCAGGTATAGACAATTGGGAAGCGGATTATCTCAGTCGCCAAACGTTACATCCGGGCGAATGGTCTCTTCACCCAGAGGTATTTCTTCAGATTGTTCAAATGTGGGGACTTCCAGAAATAGATCTGATGGCTTCTCATCTAAACAAGAAACTTCCCAGGTATCTGTCCAGATCCAGGGATCCTCAAGCGGAAGCAGTGGATGCATTGTCACTTCCTTGGAAGTATCATCCTGCCTATATCTTTCCGCCTCTAGTTCTTCTTCCAAGAGTAATGTCCAAGATTCTGAACGAATGCTCGTTTGTTCTGCTGGTGGCTCCAGCATGGCCTCACAGGTTTTGGTATGCGGATCTTGTCCGGATGGCCTCTTGCCAACCGTGGACTCTTCCGTTAAGACCAGACCTTCTGTCGCAAGGTCCTTTTTTCCATCAGGATCTCAAATCCTTAAATTTAAAGGTATGGAGATTGAACGCTTGATTCTTAGTCAAAGAGGTTTCTCTGACTCTGTGATTAATACTATGTTACAGGCTCGTAAATCTGTATCTAGGAAGATATATTATAGAGTCTGGAAGACTTACATTTCTTGGTGTCTTTCTCATCATTTTTCCTGGCATTCTTTTAGAATTCCGAGAATTTTACAGTTTCTTCAGGATGGTTTGGATAAAGGTTTGTCTGCAAGTTCCTTGAAAGGACAAATCTCTGCTCTTTCTGTTCTTTTTCACAGAAAGATTGCTAATCTTCCTGATATTCATTGTTTTGTACAAGCTTTGGTTCGTATAAAACCTGTCATTAAGTCAATTTCTCCTCCTTGGAGTTTGAATTTGGTTCTGGGGGCTCTTCAAGCTCCTCCATATGAACCTATGCATTCATTGGACATTAAATTACTTTCTTGGAAAGTTTTTTTTCTTTTGGCCATCTCTTCTGCTAGAAGAGTCTCGGAATTATCTGCTCTTTCTTGTGAGCCTCCTTTTCTGATTTTTCATCAGGATAAGGCGGTGTTGCGAACTTCTTTTACATTTTTACCTAAGGTTGTGAATTCTAGCAACATTAGTAGAGAAATTGTGGTTCCTTCATTATGTCCTAATCCTAAGAATTCTAAGGAGAGATCATTGCATTCTTTGGATGTAGTTAGAGCTTTGAAATATTATGTTGAAGCTACTAAGAATTTCCGAAAGACTTCTAGTCTATTTGTTATCTTTTCCGGTTCTAGGAAAGGTCAGAAGGCCTCTGCCATTTCTTTGGCATCTTGGTTGAAATCTTTAATTCATCATGCTTATGTCGAGTCGGGTAAAACTCCGCCTCAAAGGATTACAGCTCATTCTACTAGGTCAGTTTCTACTTCCTGGGCGTTTAGGAATGAAGCTTCGGTTGATCAGATTTGCAAAGCAGCAACTTGGTCTTCTTTGCATACTTTTACTAAATTCTACCATTTTGATGTGTTTTCTTCTTCTGAAGTAGTTTTTGGTAGAAAAGTACTTCAGTCAGCTGTTTCAGTTTGATTCTTCTGCTTATAAATTCAGTTTTTTTTCATTATAAGATTTAAACTTTATTTTGGGTGTGGATTATTTTCAGCGGAATTGGCTGTCTTTATTTTATCCCTCCCTCTCTAGTGACTCTTGCGTGGAAGATCCACATCTTGGGTAGTCATTATCCCATACGTCACTAGCTCATGGACTCTTGCTAATTACATGAAAGAAAACATAATTTATGTAAGAACTTACCTGATAAATTCATTTCTTTCATATTAGCAAGAGTCCATGAGGCCCACCCTTTTTGTGGTGGTTATGATTTTTTTGTATAAAGCACAATTATTCCAATTCCTTATTTTTTTATGCTTTCGCACTTTTTTCTTATCACCCCACTTCTTGGCTATGCGTTAAACTGATTTGTGGGTGTGGTGAGGGGTGTATTTATAGGCATTTTGAGGTTTGGGAAACTTTGCCCCTCCTGGTAGGAATGTATATCCTATACGTCACTAGCTCATGGACTCTTGCTAATTTGAAAGAAATGAATTTATCAGGTAAGTTCTTACATAAATTATGTTTTTTCTGTTTTCATTCAGATTATTTTCTGAGGATGCGGAATCTCATATGATTCACTTTGCTCTTCAGCACATAGTTAGAGGATCTTTTTTTCAAAAGCTCTTGATTCCTCACACAAGGGTCACCTTTTTTAGGTTTCCAGATAGTTTGTGTCACTGTCTTTGTCTCTATCAGACAAGGGACAATTTTATTGTGTTCCATTTGTCGGTACCTTTAGTCTCTATTATTTCCTTCAGTTGCTATATATGCATAGAAGTTTTAGGTCTTATGGCCACAGCATTGGATTTAATTCCCTTTGCTCATTTTCAATAGAAAGAACCTTTCCAGTCTTTTATGCTGAATTATGGTGCAGGGTTTCTAGGATTTTGCATTTTAAATCTTCGAATCCTAATATTTATCTCTCTTGATTTGGTGGTTAAGATCACCATCATTTAGTTCTACAGGTCTCTTCGTTTCTTTCAACCTGGACCATGATCTCTACAGATGTGAGTCTTTTTGGTTGGGAGGCTGTCTGTGGATCTCTGTCAGCACAAGGGGTTTGGAAATCTCAGGAGGCGAGATTACCATTTGATATTTTAGAACTCTGTGTTTTCTCAGAGTTTTTCAGTTAGTTTCTTTTTGAAGAAGAGACGTTTTTCAGACAATATCACTACTATGGTGTATGTCAATCATCAGAGTAGGACTATCAGTCCTTAGGCTGTGACAGAAGTGTCTCGGTTATTAGCTTGGGCTAAATCCAGCTCCTATCTAAATTCTGTGTTTTTTTCCCAGGTATAGATATTTGGGAAGCGGATTATCTCTGTTAATCAAGCTTTTCTTCTGAGAGAATGGTCTCTCTTACCCAGATATGTTTTTCATCTCATCTGAATAAAGAACTTCCCAGGGGCCTATTAAGGTCCGGGAATCTTCAGGCGGAAGTAGTGTATGCATTGACATTTCTTTGGAATTATCTTTTTGCATATTTATTTCCGCCTCTAGTTCTTCTTCCAAAATTCTTATGGAGTATTTGTTTGTTATGCTGGTAGCTCCAGCATGGCCTCTCAGGTTTTGGTATACGAATCTCATTCGGATGGCCAGTTGCCAAAGTTGGACACCTCCGTTTAAACCAGACCTTTTCTTTCTCAAGGCCATTTTTTCCATCAGGATCTCAAATCATTACATTTGAAGGGATGGAGATTGAACGCTTGGTTTTTAGTCATAGAGGTATTTCTGACTCATTGATTAATACTATGTTTCAGGCTCATAAATCTGTCTCTAGAAAGATCTATATTGAGTCTGGAAGACTTACTTTTCTTGGCATTCTTTTAAAATTCATAGAATTTTATTATTTTTTCAGGTTGGTTTGGATAAGGTTTTGTCTTCAATTCTTTGTTAGGACAAATCTCTACTCTTTCTGTTCTTTTTTCACAGAAAGATTGCTAATCATCCTGATATTCAATGTGTTGCACAGGCTTTGGTCCATATCAAGCCTGTCATTAATTCAATCTCTCCTCTTTGGAGTCTCAATTTGGTGCTGAGGGCTTTACAGGCTCCTCCGTTTGAAACTATGCATTTTCTGAACGTTAAATTACTTTCTTGGAAAAGTATTGTTCCTTTTGGTTATTTCTTCTACTAGAAGAGTTTTTGAGTTATCTGCTCTTTTTTGTGAATATCCTTTTCTGATTTTTCATCAGGATAAGGCAGTGTTACTTCCTGATATTCATCATTTTGTTCAGGTTTTGATTCGTATCAAACCTGTCATTAAGCCAATTTCTCCTCCTTGGAGTCTTAATTGGGTTCTGAAGGTTTTTCAGGCTCTTCTATTTTGAGCATATGCTTGCTCTGGACATTCATTACTTTCATGGAAAGTATTGTTCTTTTTGGACATCTCTTCAGCTAGAACAGTTTTTGAATTATCTGTTCTTTCTTGTGAATCTCCTTGTTCTGATTTTTCATCAGGATAAGGTGTTTTTTTTGCTGTCCTCATTTCAATTTTCACCTAAGTTGTGAATTCTAACAACATTAGTGGAGGAATTATTGTCTTTTCCTTGTGTCCTAATCCTAAGAATTCTTTGGTAAGATTCTTACATTCTTTAGGATGTGGTAAGAGTTTTGAAATATTATGTTGAAGCTACTCAGATTTCAGTCAGACTTCTAGTCTATTTATCTTTTCTGGTTTTAGGAAGGTCAGAAGGCTTCTGCCATTTCTTTGGCATCTTGGTTAAGCTTTTGATTCATCATGCTTATTTGGAGTCGGATTATTCCCCGTCTCAGAGGATTACGGCTCATTCTACTAGGTCAGTTTCTACTTCCTGGGCTTTTTAAGAATGAAGCTTCTGTTGATCAAATTTGCAAAGCAATGACTTGGTCTTCTTTGCAAACTTTTACTAAATTCTACCATTTTGATGTTTTCTCTTCTTTAGAAGCAGTTTTTGGTAGAATAGTACTTCAGGCAGCTGTTTCAGTTTGATTCTTCTGCTTATAATTTCAGTTTTTTTCATTATTAAAATTGAAACTTTTGATTTGGGTAGTGGATTAATTTTTCAGCGGAATTGGCTGTCTTTATTTTATCCCTCCCTCTCTAGTGACTCTTGCGTGGAAGTTCCACATCTTGGGTATTTATATCCCATACGTCACTAGCTCATGGACTCTTGCTAATTACATGAAAGAAAACATAATTTATGTAAGAACTTACCTGATAAATTCATTTCTTTCATATTAGCAAGAGTCCATGAGGCCCACCCTTTTTTTGTGGTGGTTATGATTTTTTTGTATAAAGCACAATTATTCCAATTCCTTATTTTTTTATTTTTTTGATGCTTTCGCTCTTTTCTTATCACCCCACTTCTTGGCTATTCGTTAAGCTGAATTGTGGGTGTGGTGAGGGATGTATTTATAGGCATTTTAAGGTTTGGGAAACTTTGCCCCTCCTGGTAGGAATGTATATCTCATACGTCACTAGCTCATGGACTCTTGCTAATATGAAAGAAATAAATTTATCAGGTAAGTTCTTACATAAATTATGTTTTTTTATGCTTTCGCACTTTTTTCTTATCACCCCACTTCTTGGCTATTCGTTAAGCTGAATTGTGGGTGTGGTGAGGGGTGTATTTATAGGCATTTTGAGGTTTGGGAAACTTTGCCCCTCCTGGTAGCAATGTATATCCCATACGTCACTAGCTCATGGACTCTTGCTAATATGAAAGAAATGAATTTATCAGGTAAGTTTTTACATAAATTATGTTTTTGTTTAAAAGTTAATTTTTGCCTTTTATATCATTTTTATTTTTGCATTAAAGGCAAAACACTTTTGGCTGCTTAATATTTATATAACCTCTTATTTTGCTTAAAATGCTAAACTAAAGCGCCACTAATCCACAACTAGTAATATGAGAATAATTACCTCAAGTCCTGTGGGCTGTTAACATGATTAATTACGGTTTGTGACATGAGAGCATGACCAACAATTATGTGATTGATATAAATTATGTGCGTACATGTGACGCAATGTCTTGCATGTGAATCAGTTCATGGTAATTTTAAACTTTCATAATTGTGTGTTTTTGTTTTTCATTTTTGTCATGTCTTACTATAAAAACTTAATTATAGAATTAGCATTCAGATATGGTCAATGTAAAATAAACTGTACAATACATACTATACATTTACAGATAATTACACAGGAGTGCAGCAAAAAGGTCACAGTGTACCACAGATTGAAAAAGTTTCACAACCACTGCTCTGTTATAGAATTTGAATAAACTGTATTTATTTTCACTGGATGATGTTCCTCAGTTTTTGTGTCGTTTCCCCCCCACACACACACACTTTTTTTTTAATCTAAATGCATTTAGACAGTTTTTTACCACTAGAAGGCGTTAGTTCATGTGTTTCATATAGATAACATTGAGTTCATGCACGTGAATTTACAGAGGAGTGACCACTGATTGGCTAAAATGCAAGTCTTTTAACCCTTTGAGTGCTAAGCTGAATTCTATATTTTTCTGTTTTTTACTATTTAAAAAAATCTTTTTTATTTTTATTTTTCCCTCCAGATCCCCAAGACTTATACCATTGGAAAGGTTAGGCGATTACCTTTCCAATGGTAGGTCTTGGGGGTCTGTAGCTGCTTAGATCCCTGAGATGCAGGTTTCTAAGCAACATGCCCCCTTTCCCTATACTTTGTATAAACAATTTTTTTTTTTTAATAACTTTATTTATTAATAGTGAGGACAAAATGATTCACCATATACATAACAAGTTGAACATTAAGAAATGCTAAAGCACTTGTAAGATTTGCCAAGTCCATCATAGTTACTGATGATATAAAGGAAGATTTCCTCCTGCAGAGGCAGGGAATCAAACCGTCCACACAATTTTCATTTTTTCCAAGTGAACAACCAAAAATAAAACAAAAACAAAGAAAAGAGACAAAAACAGAAATATGAACAGACAATTCGCAAAGAATAACATTAGCACTTACCCGGACCCTCCGACTCGCCCCCCACAGACCAAGCAGCAAGATCCAGTAATTGTACAAATGTCAAGACCTCAAGTATTCACAGATAAGCGAGACAAGTCAGTCAGTCTGTAAGCACCATTTACCTCGAAGGTTCTCATTCAAAATGAAAAGGCTATTTCTAAATGGGTATATAACACTGTCTCTTACTCTAGGTGAAAGAAATAGAAGGTAAGCCTCCCACTTGTGGATAAATTTCCTGACTCTTTTTTCCGGATCCCCCTTTGTATCCGCCTGCTCAGTCAACATTTGGTTGTGTACTCTGCCAAGCAGCTGCCCGAGTGGGGGTGCTCTATTGCTAGCCCACCCCTTCAGGATAACCATCCTAGCCAGCATCAAGACAGTCGTGAGAAAAATGTCAAACTTATAAATTCTGTCTTTGGGTATCAGAAATATAACATGTTGTGCTGTAAGGGTCACCTGTTGATTTGTTACTTTTGTCAACCAATAAGAAACTCTAAACCAAAATCCTCTCAGCTTGGGGCAATCCCACAATAAGTGAATCCAATCTGGGGATGGGTACCTACACCTGTTGCAGATATTCTCCGCCCCCGAGACCCATCTAGCTCGAATGCCAGGTGTGATGTAGGACTGGTGGATAAATTTCATATGTGTCTCCCTTAGATTGGCTGAGATTGTACTAGCATGTACCTTCCCGAGGCTCCCTGTAATGAGGTCAGAGTCCACCGTCAGTTCTCTACTGTTTGCCCATTTCGTTACAAGTCCCTGTCTAGTAAGCCCTTCACAGTGTTTAAGCAATAGGTCATAAGTGTGCGATATCTTATAAGAGCCCTGCTTAGCTAGAGCACACAATTTATCAATGTTGGAAGGCTCGGTAATCAACAGCTTGTCCGGGATGAGTTTATACAGATAATGCCTGCATTGAAAATACGCAAACCTATGTGTCCCTGGGAGATCGTGCGAGCTTTGCAATTCAGAAAAGGGTATGATGTCTAAAGTGAGTGGGTTAAAAAGTTGGTGAAGTCTTGTAAGATGTCGGTGGTGCCATGTAGCAAACACTTCAGTCGTGTAACCAGGGATGAACTGTAGATTGCCCTGAATCGGCAAATATTTAGTCACTAGATGTTGTGTCCCCCATAGCTTACAAATCCCGGACCACGCCCTCAAAGGATCTTTGAATAATATATGAGATTGTATGGATAAAGGAAGCGATTTGAGAGGTGAGTGGGGCAGGAAAGCAAGATGTAAAGGCCTAATAAGACCACCCTCTAACTCAGGGACGGTGAAATATGTATTCCCTACCATCCAGTCCAAGACAATCTTAGACAATGTGGACCAATTGTACCAGATAATGTTTGGAAGGCGGAGCCCACCCTCACTCGAGGACATAAATAGATACTTTTTACCTATCCTATGCTTTTTCCCTTGCCAGATAAAGCGACCCAATGAGGTCTGGAGAGAGGCAGCATCTTTATGTGTCAATAGAAGAGGTAGCATCTGTAGCGGATAGAGGAGCTTAGGAAGGGCGATCATCTTAAAAAGCTGAACCCTCCCCGAAAGGGACAAGGGGAGCCTTGTCCAACCTGACAATAATTGTTTGATGTTTGCAATGACTCCTGTGAGGTTGAGGTGGTATAGTTTCGTGGGATCAATGTGTAAAAGGATCCCAAGATATTTGAAGGATCCCTCTGTGACCCTGAGGCCACTGCCCGACAGTGTGGTGTCACCGAGGTTCTGCAACCAGGTTACCTCCGATTTATCAACATTGATTTTATACCCCGAAAAGGACCCGAATATCTTGATGGTATCCAGGAGGGGCTGGAGGTTGTTACTGGGGTCACCCACAAACAGGAGTAGGTCATCTGCGTATAATGAGAGATGATATTTATGTCCAAGCACATCAAGTCCTGCACAATGTTGTCTAATGTATGAGGCCAGGGGCTCTATGGCCAGATCAAACAACAGGGGGGAAAGGGGGCAGCCCTGTCTAGTTCCCCTTTGAAGTGTAAAAGAGGGGGAAAGCTCTCCATTGACTATAAGGGATGCCATAGGGACCTGATACAGTGTACGGAGGAAGTCAGCAAAGCAACCCGAAATTCCGAATTGTTCTAGGGAGGTGTGCAAATGATCCCACTCAATCCGATCAAATGCCTTTTCCGCGTCAAGTGCCAAAAGGCACGCATCTGGCAATTTGGATGGGGTTTGAGATGTTGCATTATACCAATAATGTGAAGAGATGGCTAGGACTTTCCGGATATTAAGTACCGAGGACCTCCCTTTTACAAAGCCTGTCTGGTCCATGTGTACGACAGACGGCAAGACCGTCGCTAGACGGTCAGCCAGGATCTTTGTAAGAAGTTTGTAATCCCCATTAAGAAGGGAGATTGGGCGGTATGATGAGGTCTGGGTATGGTCCCTGTCAGGTTTAGGAATCAAGCAAATGTTCGCTTCTGAGAAACGCTTATCTAATCGTGATGCCCCTTCCAGATATGCTGAGAACAGAGAGGCTAAAGTGGGAGCCATTTCCTCACTCAAAAGCTTGAAATATTCAGATGGCAGCCCATCTGGGCCTGGGGCCTTCCCTAATTTGCTATGTCGTATGGCTTTGAAAATCTCTTGTACATGGATCGGGGCATTAAGGGCCGATTTTTGCTCCTCAGAAATAGTGGGTAACTGCACCGAGCCCCAGAATCTCAACTTTGCCTCATGGTCTATTGTCTGGCTAGTGTATAGTTCCTTGTAATACTTAACAAATTCCGACATAATGTCTTTATTGTCTGAAGTCAGTTTGGACTGGGAGTTTATAGCCGCTATATAGGATTTGGGGCGGTAAGAATGAACCAGTTTGGCTAGGAGCTTACCAGATTTATTACCCTGGCGAAAGTATCTACCCTGCCTATGTATGTCAAATTTGAGATGTTGTTGAGTTAAAAACGTGTCCCTGGCCTGCTTAAGCTCGTAGTACTTTTTTTGAGATGCGAGTGAGGGGTCAGAAAGGTAGTCATTGTACGCCGCGGTTAACTGCGCCAGAAAGTCACCATCAATTCGTCTGTTGTTTTTGTTGTATTGGGCCGTAAAGGCCGTGATACAGCCCCTCATTACCGCCTTAGAGGCATGCCAGAATAGGTCGGGGGTATCTTTATGTGTATTATTGTCTGATGTATAGTGTACCCATGAGGACTTTAGGTGATTGCGAAAATTTATGTTGTTATAGAGATACGTGGGGAATCTCCAAGATTTCTTAGGGGGGGTCCTTGGTGTAGGTTGCAATAGTAGTATGATAGGGGCATGGTCCGAGATTGTAATCTGTGCTATGGTACTAGTGTGAACTTGAGGTGTTAATGTTGAAGAGGTAAGGAAATAGTCTATCCTTGACATTGTGTGGTGTGTCTTAGATAGGCAAGTAAAGTCTCTTTCCTCTGGATTTTTTGTTCTCCAGACATCTACCAAGTCTAGTGTCTCTTTAAAAGAGCTAATTAGTTACCTCTCTACTATGTGGGGCACGTTGTGTCATGTGACCTAGCACTGATGGATCTTTAAATCTATCTAGAGGAACAGCCTGGGCCAGGTTAAAATCCCCTCCCATAATCATCGGGGCATTGTAGGTTAATAATTTTGCCAGTAAAGTTGACCAGAAATTAGGGTTAACCTCGTTCGGGCCATAAATATTACAAATGGTGTAGGTAATTGATGAATTTGCAACAGAGCTATAATATACCTGCCTTTCTGATCAATGTCAACCTGCGAGAAGGAAATTGGGAGACCCTTCCTAACCAAAATAGCTACCCCTCTCTTTCTGCCCTCTGTTGGAGAGTATAGTGCCTGACCTACCCAACGCCTCTTTAGCTTATCGTGTTCGTCTGCCGTCAATCTAGTCTCCTGAAGCAAAGCTATGTCAGCCTGTAGTGAATTTAAATGTTGCAAGATAGTACCTCTCTTTGCAGGTGATGTAATGCCTCCCACATTCCAAGAAACTATTCTAACAGGTACTGCCATAGAAATAGTGTAAGAATGCTAATATTAGGCAAAGAGTTACCTTATGGTCGTGTGTTAGACTGTAAAGAGAGTGTGCTCTATTGTCGTCTTGAGTGGGGAAGGCAGCGTGTAGTGCGTTCCTGCAAAGAAGAAGGAATAGCAGCCCCCAAGCACCATATTGTACCCAAGGTGACTCACTGTGATAAGCCGTTAGTTGTAAGAGTATGTCAGAAGTCCTGATGAAGTGGTCTGCGGAGGGCAAGCCCAGAGGGGCCCGGGACTCCCCATGATAGAAGCTGGAAGGGAGACAAAAAAAAGGCACATGTAAGCAGTACAGTGACATTTCTGGCATAAACATTTTAGTATGAAACAGTAACCATATCGCATGAAGAACATGACAACCAAGATAAAAAGACATTAGCAGGGTATGCCCTAAGTAGGGTATGGGGCATTTAGGATGCTGAGCCAAAGGGTGGCAGTGGCTCCAATGAACTATAACATGGGATAGTAATTCTAAATGAGCAATAAAAAGGAACTGGGGTATGTTAACCAGCATGCCTACCAGGCAGAGAGGAGAAGCCCTGTTCAGGCAACACAGAACTATTAGGTGCCCAAAGCTAGAGGGGGGGACCAAAGGGGAATTAGCGTGCAGAAAAGGGCACCCCGGGTATTCTCCAGGAAATGGGTTCAGCCAATGTGGATAGGAGAGTTCAGGCTGGCAACTTTGGGCTGAGAAACCTAAGCCAAAATGTGGTATTAGAGCATGGATTTGATCTCCCTTGTCTATAATAACAAGGGGAAAAAGAAAAAGCAATACCTGAAAAAGAAAAGTACACATCATGTAAAGACACACGAATTATGTTTCACAGATACAAAATACAAACTATCATTAGAGAGTATTTCAGCCATTGTCCTGTCTTCGTTCAGACGATAAGTAGGCCTGTACCGCTGCAGGGGAATGGAAAATCTTAGGCCCAGAAGTCGTCTGCAACCTAAGCTTAGCTGGGTACAGGAGAGCAAACCGACGACCCTTTTCATGAAGGAGAGAGCAGAGTGGTGCAAAGTCTTTGCGTCTTCTAGTGACTTCCACAGAGAAGTCTTGAAAAAGTAAGAGACGGTGATCCTCATATTTGACTTCTTTTGTACCTCTATAAGCGCGTAGTATCGTGATCTTGTCTTGGTAGTTTAAACACTTGAAAATCACCTGACGCGGCCTTTCTTTAGAGTTCTCCAGATGTCTGTCAGGACCAATGCGGTGGGCTCTCTCTATGTCAAGGAGCAGGCAATCTTGAGGCATGCCAAGAAGTGCGGGGAGGGTGGAGGCAGTAAAATCCAGCAGGTCTTTATCTTTAATCGTTTCTGGTACCCCTACTATGCGCAGATTATTTCGCCTGCTGCGATTCTCTAAGTCCTCGACCTTGTCTTGTAAGTATTGGTTTTGCTTCAGAAGATTCTTCAGAGATACTTCGGATTCCTGTTGCCTGTCCTCCACCTCAGAAATTCTTTGCTCCGCATTATTCAAGCGAGTAGAAAAGGCACGCACTTCAGTAGTAAGCGTGTCTACCCCTGCCTGTAGGTTGTCCATTTTAGGTAAGAAAAAAGCCTTCAACTCTTGCAATAAGGCAGCATGGTCACTTGATGAGCTCCCCTCACCCTCCTGTTGGGAGTTATGAATGATGGTTTCAGCCGCTTTTCTTGTGTTTTTGACCTGCAACTCATATTGTCTGTCCCAGAATGGGGAATTCTGTGGAAATAGTCGTCAACTTTCATAGAATAGAGCGCTGGCAAGCTGTGTGTGCAACAGGAGGTCTCAATGAGCCCAATTTAGGAAGGGCGAGGTATAGGGCCCACACAGAGTGAGATACGATTAAGGTCTAAGTCCTTGTGTCTAAAACAATGATGTTTAGTAAGATTGTAGTATTTGTCCACTGTTGTAGGTAGAGGATGTGAGGTTAAGCCACTAGATGGTGTCTGATGCTTGCATAAATGAGTTGTTATAATAAATTTAAAACAGCCATGTGCGCCAGCAAGTGGTAAACGGACAAATGCAAACTTCGTTATCTCTCCAAATTCCTCTGTCTCACTCCCTCCCTTTAAGTTAGCAAGGAAAAGGACAAAAAGGGGGAAGAGGCATACAGTGCTACTAAGTCGCACCCAACACAGTGGTATATATATGAGGCAAGTCTCTAGGCAGGTGATGTGTGCATTTAACTCCAATGATGCAAAGAAGGAAAAACAAACAAGCTGTTGGCAGGGTAATTAGAGTGGTCAAAATTAGCAGATCAGTCCCATCTCCTTAGCTCCTGAGTGTTTACCTATCTTCAGTAGTTTGTGTTTGAGACAAGGTAGCCTGCAGTGTATTATGTGCGTACTCACAATTATCCTCTGGCTCCGAGGCCCACAAAACTTGGGAGCAAAGTTCTGAGCCCTAGGGCCATTCACCTCCGCCTGCGGTGCCTGTCTGTATTCAATTCTAGAAGGATTGATGTTGCCCAGGGGAGAGGAGCTCTCTGCTGCACTGCCAAAGGCCGAGGTGTCAAGATAGTTGAGCAGGGATCAGGAACCAGACAGCTCTGTGACCCCCGCAGTGATGGCGTCTGTTCGCGCCCTTTTCTTTTTTCTTTAAATTTGCCCCCGGGGACCAGGACCGGATGACAAGTCCTGCGTGTGGGAGATCAGCCAAGGCACTAATAGACAGCCCGGCAAGAAAAGAAGTCACGGGGAGTGGAATAGCAGCAGCGGAGACACTTATTAGAGCTGTGTGTATACGGAGCTCTTTACCGCTGCTGCTACTCGGTCGTCCCGCCCACCGGAAGTCTGTATAGACAATTTTAAATAAAGTTGCGCGGTGACGTCACCGCACGTAACGGCAAGCCCCGGCGATGCCTGTCACTATGCAGGCCCGATTGCCGGGGTAGAAGCTGGTGGGGCCCCCAGATTGGAAAAAAGTAGTTGAGTGCTAATGACGGCTCTGAGCCGTCATTAGCACTCAAGGGGTTAAAAAAACTGAAATAAGGAAAGTCTGCAGAGGCTTATATACAATGTAATCATAGAGGTAAAATGTGTATTTATAACTGTGTTGGTTATGCAAAACTGGGCAATGGGTAATTAAGGCATTATCTATCTTTTTAAACCACAAAAATTCTGATGTTGAATTTCCCTTTAAGACCAGTCTTCACACACTTTAAATGTCTCCATTAGAACACCTTACATATGCAATAATCATATCTACCTTTTAATTTGCAGTTGATCCAACCTCACTCTGCTATCCTTAGTCTTTAAGGAGCACTTCATATCAAATTCCTTTCCAGTGATTTTTGATCTGTTCTGCTTTTGGTTTGGTTGATGACCATCTCCTGCTCCAAACCCTCAAATCACTTGGTTTTAGTTTAAGTCCTCTCATGGTTCTTTTAACCATCCCTTCAGTCTATTCTTAGCTAGAACCTTCCTTTCCTCCTTACTCCTCTGAGATGCCTTGAATGCTTTATTTTAGCCCCTTGCCCCTTCCTTAGTTTCCTTAAAGGGACAGTATACACTCCTTTTCATATAACTGCAGGTAATAGACACTACTATAAAGAATAATATGCACAGATGCTGATCTAAAAATCCAGTATACAACCTTTTAAAAACTTACTTAGAAGCTACCAGTTTAGCTCTTTTGATTAGATTGACTGGAACACCCAGTGAAAGCAGACACTCCCCCCCCCCCCACTTCCTCTGCTTATGAAAAGACTCTTTACACAAACAGGAGCAAGCTGGAGTAGGTATACATCCGTATTTTCCTAAAACTTTGGGGCTTGGTTAGGAGTCTGAAAATCAGCACAATGTTTTTTAAAAATAAGCAAAACTAAACATTTAAAAACAAACAAACCTGTATGGGATATATAAATGGATCATCTACAAAACATTTATGCAAATAAAAATCTAGTGTATAATGTCCCTTTAAAGGGACAGTCAAGTCCAAAAAAAACTCATGTTTCAAATAGGGCATGTAATTTTAAACAACTTTCCAATTTACTTGTATCACCAATTTTGCTTTGTTCTCTTGGTATTCTCAGTTAAAAGCTAAACCTAGGAAGGCTCATATGATTTCTTAGCCATTTTAGGCCGCCTCTTATTACATGCTTTTTTATTTACTTTTTACAACAGGGGAGAGCTAGTTCACGTGAGCCATATAGATAACATTGTGATCACGCCCGTGGCTTGTGGCAGACACTGCACTAATTGGCTAAAATGCAAGTCAATAGATAATAAATAAAAAGTCATGTGATCAGGGGGCTGTCAGAAGATGCTTAGATACAAGTTAATCACAGAGGTAAACAGTATATAAATATAACAGTGTTTATGCACAACTGGGGAATGGGTAATAAAGGGATTATCTATCTTTTTAAAGAACCGCAATTCTGGCGTTGACTGTCCCTTTAATCCATGTTTCTTTTAGAAAGATATGACGAGTCCACAGTTCATCCTTACTTGTGGGATATTATCCTCCTGCTAACAGGAAGTGGCAAAGAGCACCACAGCAGAGCTGTATATATAGCTCCTCCATTCCCCTCCACCCCCAGTCATTCTCTTTGCCTGTGTTATACTAGGAAGAGGTAAAGTGAGGTGTTAGTTTTAGTTTCTTCATTCAAGAAGTTTTTTATTTTTAAATGGTACCGGTGTGTACTATTTTCCTCAGGGAGATATGGAAGAAGATTTCTGCCCTGAGGTTGATGATCTTAGCAGTCGTAACTAAGATCCATGTTGGTTCCCACAGAGTGCTGAAGGTAGTGCAAGAGAAATCTTCAGTGTGGAGAACGGTTGCATGCTACAAGCATTCGAGGTATGCTCAGTCTTTTATTTCTGAGGAGACCTGTTATATCAGAATTGGCTGACATTTTATTCCCTGCAAGGAAAGGGGTAAGAAGTAGACCTGTACACAAAGGGTGTTACTTAAAATCCTGTGTTTAACGTTTTTTTATTGACATAGTTCTGGGCTGAAGTGTTATAAAAAGGGACACTGGGAGAGGCAGCTTATCGTTTTATTTGAGACACAAATATCAATCAGTATGGCTGCAACATTACTGTGCTGTTTTTTCTTGGGGACCACATGGCTTTTTTTTCTAACCGCTTCCCATGCGGTATTACAGATTACTTGTTTGACGTCCATGATGGGCGGGGCCTATTTTCGCGTGCTCAGATGCGCAGTATACTCTGACTGAGAAGGCAGCAGTCATTAGCTCCGGTTAGGCCTAAACTTATGTTCTGATGACCAGATCGTTATAGAGTCATTTTGCGGTACCCTGAGGGCAGGTAGGCGCCACAGCAGAGCTGTGGCAAGGTGTAGGGGTCATTTTTTATGCAAATTATATTTTTTGCTATAAATGTCCGGTAAAGGTTAATTTAGCCCTTTGCTCTTAAGGTGCAATAATTTTTGGCCACATTGAACATGTGTATGTATTCTTATTGCGTTATTTAGCATTTTTAAGCAGTTTTGGGAAATTTGTACGCTTTTTTATTTCTTTAAGGCGCAGTACATTTTTTGTAAAATCATTGAAATCAATAAATAAAGTGTTTAATGACTATTGTGGTTATTGCTAGTCTGTTCAACATGTCTGACATTGTGGATACCAATTGCTCTGTGTTTAGAAGCCATTGTGGAACCCTCTCTTACGTTGTGTACCTCTTGTACTGAAAAGGCCTTGCAATGTAAAAAGCATATTTTAGGTACAGAAAGTGTGCCTAAGGATGATTCTCAGTCTGAAGAGAATCAGGATATGCCATCCAATTCTCCCCAAGTGTCACAACTTTTAACGCCCACACAAGCGACGCCAAGTACCTCTAGTGCGTGTAATTCTTTTACTCTGCAGGAGATGGATGCAGTTATGTCAACTACCCTTACTGAGGTATTATCTAAATTACCAGTGTTACAGGGTAAACGCAGTAGGTCAGGTATTGCTGTGAATACTGAATCCTCTGATGCTTTATCGGGTATTTCCGATGTACCCTCACAGTCTTCTGAATTGGGAGTTAGGGAATTGCTCTCTGAGGGAGAACATTCAGACCCAGGAAATGTTACCTCAGACAGATTCGGACGTTATGTCCTTTAAATTTAAGCTTGAATACCTCCGCCTGTTACTTAGGGAGGTTTTAGCGACTCTGGATGATTGTGACCCTATTGGGATACCACCAGAGAAATTGTGTAAGATGGACAAATATCTAGAAGTGCCTATTTACACTGATGTTTTCCGGTTCCTAAAAGAATTTCGGAAATATTAAAAAAGGAATGGGATAGACCAGGTATACCGTTCTCTTCCCCTCCTAATTTTAAGAAAATGTTTCCCATATCAGACACCATTCGGGACTTGTGGCAAACGATCCCTAAGGTGGAGGGAGCTATATCTACCCTGTCTAAGTGTACAACTATACCTATTGAGGACAGTTGTGTTTTCAAAGACCCTATGGATAAAAAGCTAGAGGGTCTTCTAAAGAAATGTATTCATCAGGGTTTCCTTTTACAACCTACGGCTTGCATTGTTCCAGTAACTATTGCAGCAGCTTTTTGGTTTGATGCTCTAGAAGAGTCTCTGAAGGTTGAGACTCCATTAGATGACATTTTGGATATAATTAAGGCTCTCAAGCTAGCTAATTCTTTTATTACTGATGCCACTTTTCAAATTGCTAAAAATGCAGGATTTGCCATTTTAGAGCGTTATGGCTCAAATCTTGGTCTGCTGATGTGTCATCAAAATCTAAACTTTTAGCTATTCTTTTTAAAGGTAAGACCCTATTCGGGCCTGAGTTAAAGAAGATAATTTCTGACATTACTGGAGGTAAAAGCCATACCCTTCCTCAGGATAAGTCTGTTAAAATGAGGGGTAAACAAAATAATTTTCGTTCCTTTCGAAACTTTAAGAAGTACCCTCTGCTTCCTCTGCTTCCACAAAGCAGGAAGGGAATTTTGCCCAATCTAAGTCAGTCTGGAGACCCAACCAGACTTGGAATAAAGGTAAACAATCCAAGAAACCCGCTGCTGCTACCAAGAAAGCATGAAGGGGCGGCCCCTAATCCGGGACTGGATCTAGTAGGGGGAAGACTTTCTTTCTTTGCTCAGGCTTGGGCAAGAGATGTTCCGGACCCCTGGGTGCTGGAAATCGTGACCCACGGGTATCAACTGGAATTCAAGGATTTTCTTCCAAGAGGGAGATTTCATCTTTCACGATTATCTGTAGACCAGATAAAAAGAGAGGCGTTCTTACGCTGTGTAAAAGACCTCTCTACCATGGGAGTAATTTGTCCCGTTCCAAAAACAGGGACAGGGGTTTTACTCAAATCTTTTTGTGGTTCCCAAAAAAGAGCTAACTTTCAGACCCATTTTAGATCTCAAGTGTCTTAACAAGTTTCTCAGAGTCCCATCGTTCAAGATGGAGACTATACGAACTATCTTACCAATGATCCAGGAGGGTCAATATATGACTACCGTGTGGACTTGAAGGATGCTTACCTTCATATTCCTATCCACAAGGATCATCATCAGTTTCTAAGATTTGCCTTCCTGGACAAACATTATCAGTTTGTGGCTCTTCCCTTCGGGTTAGCCACAGCACCCAGAATCTTCACAAAGGTTCTAGGGTCTCTTCTAGCGGTTCTCAGACCGCGGGGCATAACAGTTGCGCCTTATCTGGACGATATTCTGATTCAGGCGTCAACTTATCAATTGACAAAATCTCACACGGACATAGTATTGTCTTTCCTGAGAACTCACGGTTGGAAAGTGAACATAGAAAAGAGTTCATTAGTTCCACGGACAAGGGTTCCCTTCTTGGGGACTCTTATAGACTTGGTAGACATGAAAATATTTCTGACAGAGGTCAGAAAAACAAAGATTCTGAATACTTGCCGAGCACTTCAGTCCATTCATCGGCCTTCAGTGGCTCAGTGCATGGAGGTCATTGGATTAATGGTAGCAGCAATGGGTATCATTCAGTTTGCCCGCTTTCATCTCAGACCACTGCAGCTGTGCATGCTCGGACAGTGGAATGGGGACTATGCAAATTTATCTCCTCGGATAAATCTGGATCAAGATACCAGAGACGACTCTTTGGTGGTTGTCGCCGGATCATCTGTCCCAGTGGACATGTTTCCGCAGACCCTCGTGGGTGATAGTGACAACGGACGCCAGTCTTCTGGGCTGGGGTGCAGTCTGGAATTCCCTGAAGGCTCAGGGTGTTTGGACTGGAGTCTCTACTTCCAATCAATATCCTGGAACTGAGAGCAATATTCTATGCGCTTCAGGCATGGCCTCAGTTGGCTTTGGCCAAATTCATCAGATTACAGTCTGACAACATCACGACTGTGGCCTATATCAATCATCAGAAGGGAACAAGGAGTTCCTTAACGATGATAGAAGTATCCAAGATAATCCGATGGGCGGAGGCCCACTCTTGTTATCTGTCGGCAATCTACATCCCAGGAGTAGAAAACTGGGAAGCAGATTTTCTAAGTTGGCAGACTTTTTTCATCTGGGGGATTGGGAACTCCATCCGGAGGTGTTTGCTTCATTGATTTGCCAATGGGGCAGACCAGAACTGGATTTGATGGCATCTCGTCAGAATGCCAAACTTCCACGTTATGGACCCAGGTTGAGGGATCCACAGGCCGAACTGATAGATGCCCTGGCAGTGCCTTGGTCGTTCAGCCTAGCTTATGTGTTTCCACCGTTTCCTCTCCTTCCATGCGTGATTGCTCGAATCAAACAGGAGAGAGCTTCAGTAATCCTGATAACGCCTTCGTATGCGGATCTAGTGGACATGTCCTCTCTACCACCGTGGAAACTTCCTTTGAGACAGGACCTTCTCATTCAAGGTCCGTTCCAACATCCAAATCTAATTTCTCTGCAGCTGACTGCTTGGAGATTGAACGCTTGATTCTATCTAAGCGAGGATTCTCTGATTCGGTCATTGATACTTTGATACAGGCTTGAAAGCCTGTCACTAGAAAAATCTATCATAAGATATGGTGTAAATATCTTTATTGGTGTGAATCCAAGTGTTACTCATGGAGTAAAATTAGGATTCCCAGGATTCTGTCTTTTCTCCAAGAAAGATTGGAGAAAGGGTTATCAGCAAGTTCCTTAAAGGGACAAATTTCTGCTTTGTCAATTTTGCTTCACAAACGTTTGGCAGATGCGCCAGATGTTCAGTCTTTTTGTCAGGCTCTAACTAGAATTAAGCCTGTATTTAGACCAATTACTCCTCCCTGGAGTTTGAATTTAGTTAGAGTTCTTCAAGGGGTTCCGTTTGAACCCATGCATTCCATAGATACTAAAATGTTATCTTGGAAAGTTCTGTTTTTAGTTGCTATTTCTTTGGCTCAAAGAGTTTCTGAGCTTTCACCGTTACAATGTGATTCGCCTTATCTTATATTTCATTCTGATAAGGTCGTTTTACGTACCAAACCTGGATTTCTTCCTAAGGTTGTTTCAAATAAGAATATTAATCAGGAAATTGTTGTTCCTTCTTTGTGTACTAATCCTTCTAAGAAGGAGCGTCTGTTACATAACCTGGACGTGGTCCGTGCCTTGAAGTTTTACTTGCAGGCGACTAAGGATTTTCGTCAATCATCTTCATTATTCATTGTTTATTCTGGAAAGCGTAGGGGTCAGAAAGCTACGGCTACCTCTTTCTTTTTGGCTGAGGAGTATCATCCGCCTGGCATATGAGACTGCTGGACAGCAGCCTCCTGAAAGAATTACGGCTCATTCTACTAGGGCTGTGGCTTCCACATGGGCCTTTAAAAACGATGCTTCTGTTGAACAGATTTGTAAGGCTGCGACTTGGTCGTCCCTTCATACTTTTTCCAAATTTTACAAATTTGATACTTTTGCTTCTTCTGAGGCTGTTTTTGGGAGAAAATTTCTTCAAGCAGTGGTGCCTTCCGTTTAGGTCTCTGTCTTGTCTCTCCCTGTTTCATCCGTGTCCTATAGCTTTGATATTGGTATCCCACAAGTAAGGATTAAATCCGTGGACTCATCATATCTTTGTAAAAGAAAAGTAAGTTTATGCTTACCTGATAAATTAATTTCTTTTACGATATGACGAGTCCACGGCCCACCCTGTTCTTTTAAGACAGATTTATTTTATTTTTCTAAACTTCAGTCACCTCTGCACCTTTAGCTTTTCCTTTCTCTTCCTAAACCTTCGGTCGAATGACTGGGGGTGGAGGGGAAGGGAGGAGCTATATATACAGCTCTGCTGTGGTTTTCTTTGCCACTTCCTGTTAGCAGGAGGATAATATCCCACAAGTAAGGATGAAATCCGTGGACTCGTCATATCGTAAAAGAAATTAATTTATCATGTAAGCATAAATTTACTTTTTGTGCGTTTCAGTATTTACCATAACGCAAATGATAACCAGACCTATCTCTTGTTAACTTGTCACTCAGTGCTTATCCAGAATCTCACTGTGGATATCCTTAAATTTCCAAAACTGATGTTTTTATCTATCAACCTTTTATCTACTGTAACAACCCCTCAAAAGCAGTTACTTTTATCAACCATGTTCTCTTACACCCCTTATATCTGCTTCCTTTGGGTTATTTGTGATTGAGATTTTTAATTTGCTCTAATTCCTTCTGCTTCTGTCTTGAAAATTATAGTTCCTCATCTAACACACAGCTAAGGTTCTACCTTGCTTAATTTTCTGCCTTGACTCCAGCAACTTCATATTCATAAAGGGATATTAAACCGTATGAGATTGTAATATAAAATCTTTGCGTAGTTTAAAAAAATTGCAATATACTTTTATTTCGTCTCCTTTTCCTGTAATTTAACTCTGAAAATTGGTTTTCAAAATTCCACTGAGTTTCTGTAAATGTAATGTCCCACCCTGTTTGGAACTTAAGTTGCCCCCTTATCTGTTTCCCCTGCTGAAGACAATTAGGGACAGATATAAAACAGGCAATACGAGACAGTCCAAAAATAGTTTCCACAATTAATATAATTGTAATATAGCATTTACATATTACTCTAAGGCTAGTCTTTGATTTGAATATCATGTCTAGCATGTACTAACTGTTTAATATCAATTTTAAATCTTGTAAAATACTAACAATGCACACTTTTACATCTCTGCCCAAAGTCTCTTTCTCTCATCAAATTACCATCATGTTCACTTATTCAAGACTTTGGTAAAACTGCACCTAGTCTGTGGGATTCTTTGCCTTGCTCTGGATACTTGCTTCAAACATTGTTTCATGCTTTACTTAAAGGGACAGTCTAGGCCAAAATAAACTTTCATGATTCAGATAGAGCATGTAATTTTAAACAATTTTCCAATTTACTTTTATCACCAATTTTGCTTTGTTCTCTTGTAAGTCTTAGTTGAAAGCTTAACCTAGGAGGTTCATATACTAATTTCTTAGACCTTGAAGCCCACCTCTTTCAGATTGCATTTTAACAGTTTTTCACCACTAGAGGGTGTGCACGTATTTCATATAGATAACTTCTCGTGCGCGAGCACAGTGTTATCTGGGAGGAGGCACTGATTGGCTAGACTGCAAGTCTGTCAAAAGATTTTAAAAAAGGGGCAGTATGCAGAGGCTTAGATACAAGATAATCACAGAGGTTAAAAGTATATTATTATAAATGTGTTAGTTATGCAAAACTGGGAAATGGGTAATAAAGGGATTATCTATCTTTTAAAACCATAACAATTCTGGTGTAGACTGTCCCTTTAAAGACACAGGGTTGCTTATATCTTGCCTCACAATCTTTTAACTATTCACCATGTGCATTCTTAAATATATTCACAAGCACACCTGTCTTGTAGATCTTGCCATGTAAAGGTTAGAGAAGATGGTAACCCTGATAGGGCAGTTGTCTTTCTTACTTTGTAATCGTGTTCTTAAAGGGATATTCCAGCCAAAATTGGAAACCACATGGATGCATTTCGGTATTGAACAGAAGCAATTTTGTAATATACATGCATTAGCAAAAATGCTTCTAATAAAAGTTATAGCTGTTTCAAAAGTGTATTTAAGTATGCACCGTGCACCAGCATTTTAAACACAGCACTTGCTCAGAGAGGTACCTAAGGTGCTTGTACCATCTAATGACTCAATTTATTAATTGCTGACATGATACAAGCCCCAGTGATGATCTGAGCAGCTGCAGTATTTAAAATGTGTGCACAGTGATAATATCTAGCTATGCTTCACATTCACGTGAAGAGAAAAATGTTAACACTAAAGCAGTGATAACTTTTACTAGAAACATTTTTGCTAATCCATGTATATTGCAAATATGTTTCTATTCAAAGATGTCATTAATCTATGTGCATTTATATTTTGACTGGAATGTGCCTTTAATGTCATAGCACTGCAGAATGTTTTAGAACTGATGTCGTAAAAAACATATCAAGACTTAAAGGGACAGTATACACTCATTTCTTTAATGTAATTAGCAAGAGTCCATGAGCTAGTGACGTATGGGATATACATTCCTACCAGAAGGGGCAAAGTTTCCCAAAACTTAAAATGCCTATAAATACACCCCTCACCACACCCACAATTCAGTTTTACAAACTTTGCCTCCCATGGAGGTGGTGAAGTAAGTTTGTGCTAGATTCTACGTTGATATGCTCTTTGCAGCAGGCTGGAGCCCGGTTTTCCTCTCAGTGTGCAGTGAATGTCAGAGGGATGTGAAGAGTATTGCCTATTTTAATTCAATGATCTCCTTCTACAGGGTCTATTTCATAGGTTCTCTGTTATCGGTCGTAGAGATTCATCTCTTACCTCCCTTTTCAGATCGACGATATACTCTTATATATACCATTACCTCTACTGATTCTCGTTTCAGTACTGGTTTGGCTTTCTACTACATGTAGAAGAGTGTCCGGGGGTAAGTAAGTCTTATTTTGTGACACTCTAAGCTATGGTTGGGCACTTTTGTATAAAAGTTCTAAATATATGTGTTTAAACATTTATTTGCCTTGATTCAGGATATTCACCGTTCCTTATTTCATACGGTCAGTTTCATATTTGGGATAATGCATATGAATAAATAAATTTTTTCTTACCTTAAAATTTGACTTTTTTTCCTGTGGGCTGTTAGGCTCGCGGGGGCTGAAAATGCTTCATTTTATTGCGTCATTCTTGGCGCAGACTTTCTTGGCGCAAAAATTTTGTCATTTCCGGCGTCATACGTGTCGCCGGAAGTTGCGTCATTTTTTTGACGTTTTTGCGCCAAAAATGTTGGCGTTACCGGATGTGGCGTCATTTTTGGCGCCAAAAGCATTTAGGTGCCAAATAATTTGAGCGTCATTGTTGTCTCCACAATATTTAAGTCTTATTACTTATTGCTTCTGGTTTGCTAGAGGCTTATTCATTGGCATTTTTTCCCATTCCTGAAACTGTCATTTAAGGAATTTGACCAATTTTGCTTTATATGTTGTTTTTTCTATTACATATTGCAAGATGTCTCAGGTTGACCCTGAATCAGCCACTTCTGGAAAATCACTGTCTGATGCTGGATCTACCAAAGTTAAGTGTATTTGTTGTAAGCTTGTGGTAACTGTTTCTCCGGCTGTTGTTTGTGATGAATGTCATGACAAACTTGTTAATGCAGAAAATATTTCCTTTAGTAATGTTCCATTACCTGTTGCTGTTCCATCAACATCTAATATTCAGGGTGTTCCTGTTAACATAAGAGATTTTGTTTCTAAATCTATTAAGAAGGCTATGTCTGTTATTCCTCCTTCCAGTAATCGTAAAAGGTCTTTTAAAGCTTCTCATGTTTCAGATGACTTTTTAAACGAACATCATTCTGATTCTGTTTCTGATACTGATTTTTCTGGTTCAGAGGATTCTGTTTCAGAAATTGATACTGATAAATCTTCTTATTTATTTAAAATGGAATTTATTCGTTCTTTACTTAAAGAAGTCTTAATTGCATTAGAAATAGAGGATTCTGGTCCTCTTGTTACTAAATCTAAACGTTTGAATACGTTTTTTAAATCTCCTGCGGTTATTCCGGGGGTTTTTCCCGTCCCTGATGCTATTTCTGAACTAATCTCCAGGGAATGGAATAATCTGGGTAATTCATTTACTCCTTTTAAACGGTTTAAACAATTATATCCTGTGCCATCTGACCGATTAGAGTTTTGGGACAAAATCCCTAAAGTTGATGGGGCTGTCTCTACTCTTGCTAAACGTACTACTATTCCTACGGCAGATAGTACTTCCTTTAAGGATCCTTTAGATAGGAAAATTTAATCCTTTCTAAGAAAAGCTTACTTATGTTCAGGTAATCTTCTTAGACCTGCTATATCTTTGGCAGATGTGGCTGCAGCTTCAACTTTCTGGTTAGAAGCATTAGCACAACAAGTAACAGATCATAATACTCATAGCATTGTTAATCTTCTTCAACATGCTAATAACTTTATTTGTGATGCCATCTTTGATATCATTAGGGTTGATGTCAGGTATATGTCTTTAGCTATTTTAGCTAGAAGAGCTTTATGGCTTAAAACTTGGAATGCTGATATGTCTTCTAAGTCAACTTTGCTTTCCCTTTCTTTCCAAGGTAATAAATTGTTTGGTTCACAGTTGGATTCTATTATTTCAACTGTTACTGGAGGGAAAGGAAATTTTTTACCCCAGGATAAAAAATCTAAAGGTAAATTTAGGTCTGCTAATCGTTTTCGTTACTTTCGTCACAATAACGAACAAAAGCCTGATCCTTCCCCTACAGGAACGGTATCAGTTTGGAAACCATCTCCAGTCTGGAATAAATCCAAGCCCTTTAGAAAGCCAAAGCCAGCTCCCAAGTCCACATGAAGGTGCGGCCCTCATTCCAGCACAGCTGGTAGGGGGCAGATTACGTTTTTTCAAAGAAATTTGGATCAATTTGATTCACAATCTTTGGATTCAGAACATTGTTTCACAAGGATACAGAATAGGCTTCAAGATAAGGCCTCCTGCAAGAAGATTTTTTCTTTCCCGTGTCCCAATAAATCCAGTGAAGGCTCAATCATTTCTGAAATGTGTTTCAGATCTAGAGTTGGCTGGAGTAATTGTGCCAGTTTCAGTTCTGGAACAGGGGCTGGGGTTTCACTCAAATCTCTTCATTGTACCAAAGAAGGAGAATTCCTTCAGACCAGTTCTGGATTTAAAAATATTGAATCGTTATGTAAGGATACCAACATTCAAAATGGTAACTATAAGGACTATTCTGCCTTTTGTTCAGCAAGGGAATTATATGTCCACAATAGATTTACAAGATGCATATCTGCATATTCCGATTCATCCAGATCACTATCAGTTTCTGAGATTCTCTTTCCTAGACAAGCATTACCAGTTTGTGGCTCTGCCGTTTGGCCTAGCAACAGCTCCAATGATTTTTACAAAGGTTCTCGGTGCCCTTCTATCTGTAATCAGAGAACAGGGTATTGTGGTATTTCCTTATTTGGGCGATATCTTGGTACTTGCTCAGTCTTCACTTTTAGTAGAATCTCATACGAATCAACTTGTATCGTTTCTTCGAGAACATGGTTGGAGGATCAATTTACCAAAGAGTTCGTTGACTCCTCAGACAAGGGTAACCTTTTTAGGTTTCCAGATAGATTCAGTGTCCATGACTCTGTCGCTAACAGACAAAAGACGTCTGAAATTGGTTTCAGCTTGTCGAAACCTTCAGTCTCAATCATTCCCTTCGGTAGCCTTATGCATGGAAATTCTAGGTCTTATGACTGCTGCATCGGACGCGATCCCCTTTCCTCGTTTTCACATGCGACCTCTTCAGCTCTGTATGCTGAACCAGTGGTGCAGGGATTACACAAAGATATCTCAATTAATATCTTTAAAACCGATTGTACGACACTCTCTGACGTGGTGGACAGACCACCATCGTTTAGTTCAGGGGGCTTCTTTTGTTCTTCCGACCTGGACTGTGATCTCAACAGATGCAAGTCTGACAGGTTGGGGAGCTGTATGGGGGTCTCTGACAGCTCAAGGGGTTTGGGAATCTCAGGAGGCGAGATTACCAATCAACATTTTGGAACTCCGTGCAATTTTCAGAGCTCTTCAGTCATGGCCTCTTCTAAAGAGAGAGTCATTCATTTGTTTTCAGACGGACAATGTCACAACCGTGGCATATGTCAATCATCAAGGAGGGACTCACAGTCCTCTGGCTATGAAAGAAGTATCTTGAATACTTGTTTGGGCGGAATCCAGCTCCTGTCTAATTTTTGCGGTTCATATACCAGGTATAGACAATTGGGAAGCGGATTATCTCAGTCGCCAGACATTACATCCGGGCGAGTGGTCTCTTCATCCAGAAGTATTTCTTCAGATTGTTCAAATGTGGGGACTTCCAGAAATAGATCTGATGGCTTCTCATCTAAACAAGAAACTTCCCAGGTATCTGTCCAGATCCAGGGATCCTCAGGCGGAAGCAGTGGATGCATTGTCACTTCCTTGGAAGTATCATCCTGCCTACATCTTTCCGCCTCTAGTTCTTCTTCCAAGAGTGATTTCCAAGATTCTAAAGGAGCGTCCGTCTGTTCTGCTGGTGGCTCCAGCATGGCCTCACAGGTTTTGGTATGCGGATCTTGTCCGGATGGCTACTTGTCACCCGTGGACTCTTCCGTTAAGACCAGACCTTCTATCGCAAGGTCCTTTTTTCCATCAGGATCTCAAATTTTTAAATTTGAAGGTATGGAGATAGAACGCTTGATTCTCAGTCATAGAGGTTTCTCTGACTCTGTAATTAATACTATGTTACAGGCTCGTAAATCTGTATCTAGGAAGATATATTATCGAGTTTGGAAGACTTACATTTCTTGGTGTTCTTTTCATCATTTTTCCTGGCATTCTTTTAGAATTCCGAGAATTTTACAGTTTCTTCAGGATGGTTTGGATAAAGGTCTGTCTGCAAGTTCCTTGAAAGGACAAATCTCTGCTCTTTCTGTTCTTTTTCACAGAAAGATTGCTAATCTTCCTGATATTCATTGTTTTGTACAGGCTTTGGTTCGTATAAAACCTGTTATTAAGTCAATTTCTCCTCCTTGGAGTTTGAATTTGGTTCTAGGGGCTCTTCAAGCTCCTCCGTTTGAACCTATGCATTCGCTGGATATTAAATTACTTTCTTGGAAAGTTTTGTTTCTTTTTGCCATCTCTTCTGCTAGAAGAGTTTCTGATTTATCTGCTCTTTCTTGTCAGTCTCCTTTTCTGATTTTTCATCAGGATAAGGCGGTTTTGCGAACTTCATTTAAATTTTTACCTAAGGTTGTGAATTCTAACAACATTAGTAGAGAGATTGTAGTTCCTTCATTGTGTCCTAATCCTAAGAATTCTAAGGAAAGATCGTTGCATTCTTTGGATGTGGTTAGAGCTTTGAAATATGTTGAAGCTACTAAAGATTTCCGAAAGACTTCTAGTCTATTTGTTATCTTTTCTGGTTCTAGGAAAGGTCAGGAGGCTTCTGCCATTTCTTTGGCATCGTGGTTAAAGTCTTTGATTCATCATGCTTATGTTGAGTCGGGTAGAACTCCGCCTCAAAGGATTACAGCTCATTCAACTAGGTCAGTCTCTACTTCCTGGGCATTTAGGAATGAAGCTTCGGTTGATCAGATTTGCAAAGCAGCAACTTGGTCTTCTTTGCATACTTTTACTAAATTCTATCATTTTGATGTGTTTTCTTCCTCAGAAGCAGTCTTTGGTAGAAAAGTACTTCAGGCAGCTGTTTCAGTTTGATTCTTCTGCTTATATTTTCAGTTTTTTTCATTATAAGATTTAAACTTTGTTTTGGGTGTGGATTATTTTTCAGCGGAATTGGCTGTCTTTATTTTATCCCTCCCTCTCTAGTGACTCTTGCGTGGAAGATCCACATCTTGGGTATTCATTATCCCATACGTCACTAGCTCATGGACTCTTGCTAATTACATGAAAGAAAACATAATTTATGTAAGAACTTACCTGATAAATTCATTTCTTTCATATTAGCAAGAGTCCATGAGGCCCGCCCTTTTTGTGGTGGTTATGATTTTTTTATAAAGCACAATTATTCCAATTCCTTATTTTTTATGCTTTCGCACTTTTTTCTTATCACCCCACTTCTTGGCTATTCGTTAAACTGATTTGTGGGTGTGGTGAGGGATGTATTTATAGGCATTTTGAGGTTTGGGAAACTTTGCCCCTCCTGGTAGGAATGTATATCCCATACGTCACTAGCTCATGGACTCTTGCTAATATGAAAGAAATGAATTTATCAGGTAAGTTCTTAAATTATGTTTTTTCTTATAACTGCATGTAATAGACACTACTATAAAGAATAAGATGCACAGATACCGATATAAAAATCCAGTATAAAATGGTTTAAAAACGTACTTAGAAGCTTTCAGTTTAACTCTGTTGAAAAGGCAGTTGGAAAGCCCACTGCAAGTGGGAAATAAGACACTCCCCCCCCTCCCCCTTCTTTTGCATATGAAAAGACCCTTTACACAAACAGGAGCAAGCTGGAGAAGGTAGCTGACGGTATTCAAATAAAACTTCGGGGCTTGGTTAGGAGTCTGAAAATCAGAGCAATGTTATTTAAAAATAAGCAAAACTATACATTTAAAAAACAAAACAAAAAAAAAACCTTATGGGCTTTATAAATAGATCATCTACAAAACATTTATGCTATGAAAAAATGTGTATAATGGCCCTTTAAAGGGACATTATACACTAGATTTATTTGCATAAATGTTTTGTAGATGGTCCATTTATATAGCCTATACAGGTTTTTTTTTTTAAAGTATATTTTTGCTTTTTATTGTTTTACATAACATTGCACTGATTTTCAGACTCTTAACCAAGTATATTGATGTATATCTACTCCGCTTGCTCCTGTATGTGTAAATAGTCTTCTTATATGCAGGGGGAGGGGGGGTGTCTGCTATTTTTGCTATGCACCCACTTTTAGTGGGTGTTCCAGCTACCTTTTCATCAGAGCTAAACTGGGAGCTTCTAAGTAAGTTTTTAAATGGTTTTATACTGGATTTTTATATCGGCATTTGTGCATATTATTATTTATAGTAGTGTCTATTACATGCAGTAATGACTATTTGTGTATACTGTCCCTTTAAAGGGACAGTCTACACCAACATTGTTGTTTAACCCCTTAATGACAACTGACGTACCAGTTACGTCCTGCAAAAACTAGCAGTTAGTGACAATGGACGTACCTGGTACGTCAGTTGTCTAAGAGAGTGCTGGAAGCGATCGCAATCGCTTCCAGCAGCTCTCAGGGTATTGCAGTGATGCCTCGATATTGAGGCATCCTGCAATACCCTTTAAAAAGCATCCGATGCAGAGAGAGCCACTCTGTGGCCCTCTCTGCACCGGTAGCGATGGGGCCGTTCGTTGGTGGGTGGGAGCTTTCAAGGGAGGTGGGTGGGCGGCCCATCGCTACCCGGCATCCGGTTCCTTCAAGTGCATTGTGCACGCCGGATGCCGGGAGCGTGCGGGGGGCCTGCGCGCGCGTGTGCAGCAATCACTGCCACCAATGAATTTTGTTAAGAGGGAGGGGGGGCAGCAAACTTTATTTTTTTTAATAATAATAGGATCTGGTAGGGTTAGGGGGTGGGGGTACTGGGGGGGGCAGCTACACTACAGAAAAAATGAAAAAAAAAACATTTAAAAATAAAAAAAAACACCACTTTATTTTTTGGGGAAAACTGGGTACTGGCAGACAGCTGCCAGTACCCAAGATGGTGGCAAATAGGTAGGTGGGGAGGGTTAGAGAGGTGTTTGGGGGGGATCAGGGAGGTTGGGGGTTAAGGCAGGGGTCCATCACAGCTGAATAATTAAAAAAACAAACAAAACAAAAAAAACCACCTTTTATTTTAGTACTGGCAGACTTTCTGCCAGTACTTAAGATGGCGGGGACAATTGTGGGGTGGGGGAGGGAAGAGAGCTGTCTGGGAGGGATCAGGGGATGGGATGTGTCAGGTGGGAGGCTAATCTCTACACTAAAGCTAAAATTAACCCTGCAAGCTCTCTACAAGCTACCTAATTAACCCCGTCACTGCTGGGCTTAATACAAGTGTGGTGCGCAGCAGCATTTAGCGGCCTCCTAATTGCCAAAAAGCAACGCCAAAGCCATATATGTCTGCTATTTCTGAACAAAGGAGATCCCAGAGAAGCATTTACAACCATTTGTGCCATAATTGCACAAGCTGTTTGTAAATAATTTAAGTGAGAAACCTAAAATTGTGAAAAATGTCACTTTTTTTTTTTATTTGCTCGCATTTGGCGGTGAAATGGTGGCATGAAATATACCAAAATGGGCCTAGATCAATACTTTGGGTTGTCTACTACACTACACTAAAGCTAAAATTAACCCTTCAAGGTCCCTACAAGATCCCTAATTAACCCCTTCACTGCTGGGCATAATACACGTGTGGTGCGCAGCTGCATTTAGCGGCCTTCTAATTACCAAAAAGCAACGCCAAAGCCATATATGTCTGCTATTTCTGAACAAAGGGGATCCCAGAGAAGCATTTACAACCATTTGTGCCATAATTGCACAAACTGTTTGTAAATAATTTCAGTGAGAAACCTAAAGTTTGTGACAAAATTTGTGAAAAAGTGAACAATTTTTTTTATTTGCTCGCATTTGGCAGTGAAATGGTGGCATGAAATATACCAAAATGGGCATAAATCAATACTTTGGGTTGTCTTCTAAAAAAAAATATATACATGTCAAGGGATATTCAGGGATTCCGGACAGATATCAGTGTTCCAATGTAACTAGCGCTAATTTTGAAAAAAAGTGGTTTGGAAATGGCAAAGTTCTACTTGTACTTATTGCCCTATAACTTGCAAAAAAAGCAAAGAACATGTAACCATTGGGTATTTCTAAACTCAGGACAAAATTTAGAAACTATTTAGCATGGGTGTTTTTTGGTGGTTGTAGATGTGTAACAGATTTTGGAGGTCAAAGTTAGAAAAAGTGTGTTTTTTTTTTTTCCCATTTTTTTCCTCATATTTTATATATTTTTTATATTAAATTATAAGATGTGATGGAAAAAAATGGTATCTTTAGAAAGTCCATTTAATGGCGAGAAAAATGGTATATAATATGTGTGGGTACAGTAAATGAGTAAGAGGAAAATTACAGCTAAACACAAACACTGCAGAAATTTAAAAATAGCCATTGTCATTAAGGGTAAGAAAACTGAAAAATGGTCCGGTCATTAAGGGGTTAAAAATATAGATAACGCCTTTACTATCCATTCCCCAGCTTTACACAACCAACATAGTTCTATTAATATACTTCATAACATATAAACCTCTAAATAGCTGTCTGTCTAATCCACTAAAGACAGCCTCTTATCACATGCTTTTTTTTTTTTTTTTTTTTTTTTTTTAAGTTTTTCACAACAAGACAAGGCTATTCTGACACAACTATCAGGCTAACACATATTTGCTACTGCAAGGGTCCAGTCACCAATGTCCTGGCTATAGTTGTTTTCGGGCCCTGACATGCGTCTTTCATTCATATAACTGACAAGATTACAATAGATTTTACAGATTTGTTTACTTTTGAGAGTGTTACCCTTTGACGATCCTGCTAGCATTTTTTTGTTGAATTCTCCCTGCTGGTCATTATGTAAGTCTTTAGCATAGCAGTGAGTCACAACTTTGAATCCTCCTTCTGTACCATGTGAGAGAAAATTTTCTGCATTTAGATTAGTAAGCGACTCTCCTGTCGGTGGCTATACAGGGTTGTGTAATTTTCCAAAAGTCCAGAAACCTCTTCTATAGCTGATCATTTTGGCTGCACGATGGTTAAAGTCTTCTTTATCTGATTTTTCTGTCTCACTGCTAAGATGTGAAGAGCTGGTCGTTTGGTTCGCTAACAGGCTGGTTGCCAAGCTCACCATCCATTTTACAGCTAAATCTCAATTTGTATTGGACATTTGCTCGCTGTTTTGAGTGTGTTATCTAAAATGTGCTTCTCTGTCCTACAGATCCTTGTTTCTTTTGATGCTGTATATATGGGATTAGCAATAAATTGCAATGTTTACCTTGTTTTGCAATCGAGGCACATACTGTTGGGAAAAACTTTTATAGATATAGAGCAGCAACACCACCAATACCATAAGGCCCATATGTTCAGGAAGGTACACTCACCCTTTTAATAGAGAATTCAACCTGTGTGATCTAAAGCTGACAGGAATTGGAGAGTATCAAAGAAAAGGGAGAAATGATTTAGACTTTTCAGAAGCTTATACCTACTTTAATCTTGCAACCATATACTACACCCATTAATGAACATCCATATAATATTTTAGATATGAAGAAATTCCTGAAATTCAAATAGAGATTACATAAGATTTATCTCTTTTTCGTTGTATCCTTTAAACATAGAATTTGACGGTAGATAAGAACCAAAAAGGCCCATCAAGTCTACCCATATTACGTTACTTTTTCCTTAGGATAGCCTTATGCATGTCCCAGGCATTTTTAAATAACTTTACAGTCTTTGTGTTTACCACCTCAAATGGAAGTTCATTCTATTAATCCACCACCCTTTCTGCAGTCTTAAAACTGATCTCCTTTCAGGGAGAACATGCGGAAGCAAGCACAGGAACGTGCACGTTACCAGCACTAATTAAAACCTGGTTAAAAACATTATGGCAGATTCCATTGCCATATAGTGCTTGGCACATGCACACTCCTGAACCTATATATCCGCATTGTTATAGAAAGAAGCTACATTTTAACAAAGGATACAATGAAAAACAAATCTGATAGTAAAATTAGAAAGTTGTATAAGTTTTATCTGGACTTTTTATGTCCCTTTATTTTAAACAAATGTTTCTCGTTTTGCACTGTTGATATTTTGTTAAAGGGACATGAACCCCAGATAGTTCCTGATTCAGATAGAGAATATAATTTACTTCTATTATACAATACCAAGAGAACAAAACAAATCATGACAAATTTAAAATGACATGCTCGCTGCACCATGAAAGGAAAAAGAAAATGTTTTATGTCCCTTTAATTTACCAAAGGCAAAATTAGTACACACCATGCATAATACTTTACAACAGTTTAGGGGACTAATCCCCTTCCTTCAGTCATTGATATTTTGGATTATATGTAACTTGGTTTTTAGACCTAATATGTTGTGCATAATGTGTTTTTTTATTTATTTTTTTAATTTCTTTGTTTTTTTTTAAATCTCAACATATATTTTCTTTATCCTTTTGTTGCAGATGCAAGAATGAACAATCCGTCAGAAAACAGCAAATCATCGGAGAGTGGGGATGGAAACACAGGTAAGAAGAATGTGCTACCGTGTAGAACATGCCAAGTACTTAGTGGAAATGTCCATAAATTCAGGAGATGCAACATGAGTATGCGCTAAAGCACATGTTATTAAATAAGTGGAAACCCTGCACAGACCTCATCTCTCTCTTATGCCTACAGGCACACAAACAAATGGTCTGGACTTTCAGAAGCAGCCAATACCCGTTGGACCGGCCATTACATCAGCCCAAGCACAGGCCTTACTTGGACACCTCCATCAGGTAGTTCAGCAACATTCTGATGCATATCATTTCTTACGCCCTTTATTTACAAACCGAGATGGTCAGTTATCTTGCTTTATTTCCAATTTTAGTTTTGGGTTATTTTAATTTCCCACTTAAGAGGCTGATTTGTCAAGAGTGCTGATAATTTTGCTTGCCTTCATTTTGGATTTGTGTAGGTTGAGCTTTATTGGTTTGGTAAACATTATCTCCTGTGTTGCAAATAATCATCCTGAGTGGCTGATCAGAAGAGTGAAAATAACTTTTATATAGTGCAAAATCTCTCAAATTACGTATGAGAAAATATTGTCCTTGCATTGCTTGATTTCAGGGAGACTAGTATTTTTTCCTTTTTCTTTGCAGTACTAATTTAGGATTTAATTTAAGTCGGATTTTTTTCTAATTTTATTTTCGAAATAGGGCAAAATATAATGGCTGAAAGTCTTCCCACCTATGATCAAACATATAGGTCTAGCCTGGAAAGTATTAGTAGCAACGATAACACCAGGTGGTATACATCTGACAACCACACAGCATGCTAGACCGCCTCCATGATGAGCATGGTTTTACTAATGAAGGTTTATGCTGCAATAAGACTCAAACGTAATTTGTAATATCTCGTTTATTTATAAAGGTGAGAGCGTTTGCTATTTCTGTATTCAGTGCTAGGTCCATAATGATAATGTCATTGTTGATAAGTAAATGCAGTCTGTCAGTTGTATGGTTTTGATTGATTTTTATTTTTATACCCTAGCTTGTTTTGTAGTGTTTAGTCTAAATATTATGTTATTTCTCTTGTTAAGTGTAGTCAGTCCACGGGTCATCCATTACTTATGGGATTATATCTCTTCCCCAACAGGAAGTTGCAAGAGGATCACCCAAGCAGAGCTGCTATATAGCTCCTCCCCTCACATGTCATATCCAGTCATTCTCTTGCAACCTAACTAAAGATAGGTCGTTGTGAGAGGTCTGTGATGTTTTTAAACTTAGTTTATTTCTTCAATCAAAAGTTTGTTATTTTAAATGGCACCGGAGTGTGCTGTTTGTTCTCAGGCAGCATTAGAAGAAGAATCTGCCTGCGTTTTCTATGATCTTAGCAGACGTAACTAAGATCCACTGGCTGTTCTCACACATTCTGAGGGGTGAGGTAACTTCAGAAAAGGGGAATAGCATGCAGGGCCCCCCTGCAAACGAGGTATGTGCAGTAAATTATTTTTCTAAGGAATGGAATTGACTGAGAAAATACTGCTAATACCAATGTAATGTAAGTTCAGCCTTAAATGCAGTGGTAGCGACTGGTATTAGGCTGAGTGTACACTGAAGTATTTTTCTAGGGAATGGAATTTGACTCAGAAAATACTGTTAATACTGAAGTAATGTATGAGCCTTCACTGCAGTAAATGCGACTGGTAGCAGGCTTATTAATAACACTTCATAGCTTTTAAAATATATGTTCAAAACGTTTACTAGCATGTTAATCGTTTTTTGTGAGGTACTTGGTGATAAAACTTATTGGGGCATGATTTTTACCACATGGCTATCTTTGTTTTCTGCATAGAAACAGTTTACTGAGCTTCCCCACTGTTGTAATATGAGTGGGAGGGGCCTATTTTAGCGCTTTTTTGCGCAGTAAAATTTCAGTCACAATCTTCCTACTTCATCCTCCATGATCCAGGACGTCTCTAGAGAGCTCAGGGGTCTTCAAAATTCGTTTTGAGGGAGGTAATCAGTCACAGCAGACCTGTGACAGTGTGTTTGACTGTGATAAAAACGTTAATTATATAATTGTTATCCGTTTTTGGGTATTAAGGGGTTAATCATCCATTTGCAAGTGGGTGCAATGCTCTGCTAACTTAATTCATTTACTGTGAAAATTTGGTTGCTATAACTAATTTGGTTCATTGTTATTTCAACTGTGACAGTTTTTTTGTGCTTCTTAAAGGAGCAGTAGCGTTTTTTATATTGCTTGTAAATTTATTTGAAAGTATTTTCCAAGCTTGCTAGTCTCATTGCTAGTCTGTTTAAACATGTCTGACACAGATGAATCTCTTTGTTCACTATGTTTAAAGGCCAATGTGGAGCCCAATAGAAATTTGTGTACTAATTGCATTGATGTCACTTTAAATAAAAGTCAATCTTTACATGTAAAGAAATTATCACCAGACAACGAGGGGGAAGTTATGCCGACTAACTCTCCTCACGTGTCAGTACCTTCGCCTCCCGCCCTGGAGGTGCGTGATATTGTGGCGCCAACAGGGAGGCCCATACAAATCACTTTGCAAGACATAGCTACTGTTATGACAGAAGTATTATCTAAATTGCCAGAATTAAGAGGCACGCGCGATTGCTCTGGGTTAAGGACAGAGCGCGCTGATGATGGGAGAGCCATGTCCGATACTGCGTCACAATTTGCAGAACATGAGGACCGAGAGCTTCATTCTGTGGGTGACGGATCTGATCCAGGAGGACTGGATTCAGAGATTTCTAATTTTAAATTTAAGCTTGAGAACCTCCGCGTATTGCTAGGGGAGGTATTACCGGCTCTGAATGATTGTAACACGGTTGCAATTCCAGAGAAATTATGTAGGCTGGATAAATACTATGCGGTACCGGTGTGTACTGACGTTTTTCCTATACCCAAGAGGCTTACAGAAATTATTAGCAAGGAGTGGGATAGACCCGGTGTGCCTTTTTCCCCCCCTCCTATATTTAGGAAAATGTTTCCAATAGATGCCACTACACGGGACTTATGGCAGACGGTCCCTAAGGTGGAGGGAGCAGTTTCTACTTTGGCTAAGCGTACCACTATCCCGGTGGAGGATAGTTGTGCCTTTTTAGATCCAATGGATAAAAAATTAGAAGGTTACCTTAAGAAAATGTTTGTTCAACAAGGTTTTATCTTACAGCCCCTTGCATGCATTGCGCCTGTCACTGCTGCGGCGGCATTCTGGTTTGAGTCTCTGGAAGAGGCCATTCGCACAGCTCCATTGGATGAAATTATGAACAAGCTTAAAGCACTTAAGCTAGCTAACGCATTTGTTTCTGATGCCGTCGTACATTTAACCAAACTTACGGCTAAGAACTCCGGATTCGCCATCCAAGCGCGCAGAGCGCTGTGGCTTAAATCCTGGTCAGCTGATGTGACTTCTAAATCTAAATTGCTTAATATTCCTTTCAAAGGGCAGACCTTATTCGGGCCTGGCTTGAAAGAAATTATCGCTGACATTACGGGAGGTAAGGGCCATGCTCTGCCTCAGGACAGGGCCAAATCAAAGGCCAAACAGTCTAATTTTCATGCCTTTCGTTACCTCAAGGCAGGAGCAGCATCAACTTCCTCCGCTTCAAAACAGGAAGGAGCTGTTGCTCGTTACAGACAGGGCTGGAAAGCTAACCAGTCCTGGAACAAGGGCAAGCAGGCCAGAAAACCTGCTGCTGCCCCTAAGACAGCATGAAGAGAGGGCCCCCTATCCGGAAACGGATCTAGTGGGGGGCAGACTTTCTCTCTTTGCCCAGGCTTGGGCAAGAGATGTCCAGGATCCCTGGGCGTTGGAGATCATATCTCTGGGATATCTTCTGGACTTCAAAGCTTCTCCTCCACAAGGGAGATTTCATCTTTCAAGGTTATCAGCAAACCAAATAAAGAAAGATGCGTTTCTACGCTGTGTACAATACCTCTTACTAATGGGGGTGATCCACCCAGTTCCGCGGACGGAACACGGGCAAGGATTCTATTCAAATCTATTTGTGGTTCCCAAGAAAGAGGGAACCTTCAGACCAATCTTGGACTTAAAGATCCTAAACAAATTCCTAAGAGTTCCATCATTCAAAATGGAAACTATTCGAACCATCCTACCCATGATCCAAGAGGGTCAGTACATGACCACAGTGGACTTAAAGGATGCCTACCTTCACATACCGATTCACAAGGATCATTACCGGTACTTAAGATTTGCCTTCCTAGACAGGCATTACCAGTTTGTAGCTCTTCCCTTCGGGTTAGCTACGGCCCCAAGAATCTTTACAAAGGTTCTGGGCTCACTTCTGGCGGTACTAAGACCGCGAGGCATAGCGGTGGCTCCGTACCTAGACGACATTCTGATACAAGCGTCAAGTTTTCAAACTGCCAAGTCTCATACAGAGATAGTTCTGGCATTTCTGAGGTCGCATGGGTGGAAGGTGAACGTGGAAGAGAGTTCTCTATTGCCACTTACAAGGGTTCCCTTCCTAGGGACTCTTATAGATTGTGTAGAGATGAGAATTTACCTGACGGAGGCCAGGTTATCAAAACTTCTCAATGCTTGCCGTGCCCTTCATTCCATTCCACACCCGTCAGTAGCTCAGTGCATGGAGGTAATCGGCTTAATGGTAGCGGCAATGGACATAGTACCATTTGCGCGCCTGCATCTCAGACCGCTGCAATTGTGCATGCTAAGTCAGTGGAATGGGGATTACTCAGATTTGTCCCCTCTGCTAAATCTGGATCAAGAGACCAGAGATTCTCTTCTATGGTGGCTTTCTCGGCCCCATCTGTCCAAAGGGATGACCTTTCGCAGGCCAGATTGGACGATTGTAACAACAGACGCCAGCCTTCTAGGTTGGGGCGCAGTCTGGAATTCCCTGAAGGCTCAGGGATCATGGACTCAGGAGGAGAAACTCCTCCCAATAAATATTCTGGAGTTAAGAGCAATATTCAATGCTCTTCTAGCTTGGCCTCAGTTAGCAACTCTGAGGTTCATCAGATTTCAGTCGGACAACATCACGACTGTGGCTTACATCAACCATCAAGGGGGAACCAGGAGTTCCCTAGCAATGTTGGAAGTCTCAAAGATAATTCGCTGGGCAGAGTCTCACTCTTGCCACCTGTCAGCGATCTACATCCCAGGCGTGGAGAACTGGGAGGCGGACTTTTCATCCGGGGGAGTGGGAACTTCATCCGGAGGTCTTCGCTCAACTGATTCATCGTTGGGGCAAACCAGATCTGGATCTCATGGCGTCTCGCCAGAACGCCAAGCTTCCTTGTTACGGATCCAGGTCCAGGGACCCGGGAGCGGTGCTGATAGATGCTCTGACAGCACATTGGGTCTTCAACATGGCTTATGTGTTTCCACCATTTCCGATGCTTCCTCGATTGATTGCCAAGATCAAACAGGAGAGAGCATCAGTGATTCTGATAGCGCCTGCGTGGCCACGAAGGACCTGGTATGCAGACCTAGTGGACATGTCGTCCTGTCCACCATGGTCTCTGCCTCTGAGGCAGGACCTTCTAATTCAGGGTCCTTTCAACCATCCAAATCTAATTTCTCTGAGGCTGACTGCATGGAGATTGAACGCTTGATTTTATCAAAGCGTGGCTTCTCGGAGTCGGTTATTGATACCTTTAATACAGGCTAGGAAACCTGTTACCAGAAGAATTTACCATAAGATATGGCGTAAATATTTATATTGGTGCGAATCCAAGAGTTACTCATGGAGTAAGGTTAGGATTCATAGGATATTGTCTTTTCTACAAGAGGGTTTAGAAAAGGGCTTATCTGCTAGTTCGTTAAAGGGACAGATTTCTGCTCTGTCTATTCTTCTGCACAAACGTCTGGCAGAAGTTCCAGACGTTCAGGCTTTTTGTCAGGCTTTGGCTAGGATTAAGCCTGTGTTTAAGACTGTTGCTCCGCCGTGGAGCTTAAACTTAGTTCTTAACGTTCTGCAAGGCGTTCCATTTGAACCCCTTCATTCTGTTGATATTAAGCTGTTATCTTGGAAAGTTCTGTTTTTGATGGCTATTTCCTCGGCTCGAAGAGTCTCTGAGTTATCTGCCTTGCATTGTGATTCTCCTTATCTGATTTTTCATTCAGACAAGGTAGTTCTGCGTACTAAACCCGGGTTCCTACCTAAGGTAGTTTCTAACAGGAATATCAATCAAGAAATTGTTGTTCCATCATTGTGTCCTAACCCTTCTTCAAAGAAGGAACGACTTTTGCATAATCTGGACGTAGTCTGTGCCCTGAAGTTCTATTTGCAGGCAACTAAAGATTGTCGTCAAACTTCTTCCCTGTTTGTCGTTTACTCTGGACAGAGGAGAGGTCAAAAGGCTTCGGCTACCTCTCTCTCTTTTTGGCTTCGTAGCATAATACGTTTAGCCTATGAGACTGATGGACAGCAGCCTCCTGAAAGAATTACAGCTCATTCCTCTAGAGCTGTGGCTTCCACCTGGGCCTTTTAAGAATGAGGCCTCTGTTGAACAGATTTGCAAGGCTGCAACTTGGTCTTCACTTCATACTTTTTCCAAATTTTACAAATTTGACACGTTTGCTTCTTCGGAGGCTGTTTTTGGGAGAAAGGTTCTACAGGCAGTGGTTCCTTCCGTTTAAAGTTCCTGCCTTGTCCCTCCCATCATCCGTGTACTTTTAGCTTTGGTATTGGTATCCCATAAGTAATGGATGACCCGTGGACTGACTACACTTAACAAGAGAAAACATAATTTATGCTTACCTGATACATTTATTTCTCTTGTAGTGTAGTCAGTCCACGGCCCGCCCTGTCTTTTACGGCAGTTCTAAATTTTTAATTAAACTCCAGTTACCACTGCACCCTACGGTTTCTCCTTTCTCGTCTTGTTTCGGACGAATGACTGGATATGACATGTGAGGGGAGGAGCTATATAGCAGCTCTGCTTGGGTGATCCTCTTGCAACTTCCTGTTGGGGAAGAGATATAATCCCATAAGTAATGGATGACCCGTGGACTGACTACACTACAAGAGAAATAAATTTATCAGGTAAGCATAAATTTTTTTTCATGCAGAGTTACTCTATGGCTTTTGAAATTGATACTGCTGCCGATACCTTTTGTCTCCAATGCACACATTTTTTACTTATACACCAGTGATTGACTTATGCAATATCATTTTCTTAGCTATTACCTGAAAGCTATCAAGTTCCCTTTTTTGTGGCTGTTTTTCTAAAAATCTACAATATAAGTGTGATTATTGAACATACCAAGATATGTGTATAGAATAGTTCTAAAAATCTAATTATAGAAAATGTAATACAAATATTTCCTACAGGATGAAAGCTAGTTTGTTTTTGTATTTTTTTTTTTATTATTTAAAATCTAGGGTGTAAATGAATGCATCTTTTTATAGGTCCAGCTCGCTGGAACAAGTTTACATGCTGCTGCACAGTCCTTAAATGTACAGGTAAGAGTGTTTAAAACATGCTTCCTTCCACTGTCAATGTGTTCCTAGCTGCATGTGTAATCTTGTCATAAATATGTAGTGAATTCCCCTGTTATTTCTTGGTTTCTTATTGTTGTCATTGGCCTTAACAGGAAATTAATACTATGCTAATAATATACAGGTAAATGCAGTAGATTTGCTTAATCCACAAATGCAGGATAACGAGACAATGCTTATAGCACTTGGTCAGAACTACATGTGAGTAGCAGATTTTTATTTTTTTTCTCCCTGACAGATCTGTTATGTCTCTTTCACTCCTCCTGTATCATGTCACAGCCATCAGCCAATCGCAAATGCATAAACCTATTCTAGGAATTCTTGCACATGCTTAGTAGGAGCTGGTGACTCAGTGTAAATATGCACTTTGGAAAGTTGATTAAAACTGCATGCTCTATCTGAATAAGTTTAATTACCATCTTAATGGGAGGAGAGTCCACTGCTTCATTCATTACTTGTGGGAATTAAGAACCTGGCCACCAGGAGGCGGCAAAGAAACCACAGCCAAAGGCTTAAATACCTCCCCACTCCCCTTATCCCCCAGTCATTCTTTGCCTTTCATCACAGGAGGTTAGCAGAAAAGTGTCGAAAGATTCAGATGTCAGGAGCGATGGTACTAACCTGTCACACTTGAAAGGCCATGTTCCTGTTCTACGGCATAGATTCTGCTAAGATTGTTTCATTTTTTTATACATGTATGATAACACTAGAAGACAGGGTCACAGTGTGACTCCTTTTATCTGTATAGAATCAAGGGTTAATATATCCTGTGGGGGATTATTGAACAGGGGGGGGGGATAATAATCTTATGTGTTTATTTGATTTTATGCTGCTTTTATGTGTAAGATGTTATGGGTTCATAGGCTGTTATGGAACATACAGGTTTCACTTTGAGAGCCACGCAGCTTACAAACCTGGCGCTTTTTTTCTTATAGCAGGGATGGTCCGGCATTGTGCACCATATGATTCTTCCCTCTTTCCCGTAGCATTGCAGTTTCCCATAGCATTGCTGATCCTCCATCTGGAGAGGGCCATTTTTTCACCAGACGTTACTGCGCAGCTCAGACGGCGGTGTCTGCGTCCTTTAATGCTTTACCTCGCCCTGCTAATCGCAAGCGAAAGGTTACATATTACGCTCCTTCCCAGAGTACATCAGATAATTTTTTGGATTTAACTGATAGGGTTATCAGAAAATGAAAGTGTAAGAACAAAAGAAAGAGATCTAAAAGGGAATATGGTCAGTGGTTTCTTCCCATGTTACAGCTGTAAAGCATGTGAACACAGCAAAAAAGTGAAAACATTCACCTCTACCAGCAACGGTAAGAAATACACAATAAAAGACACTATCAGGTGCAGAGACAAAGGGAATACTGTATGTTCTGCAGTGTTCTTGCAAATTACAATATTTAGGGGAAACTACAAGACCATATAGAGACAGAATCAGAGAGCACTTGAACAATATTAAAAATGGAAAACTAGACAAGTTTATATGATCATTTCAGAACAGTACACAATAACAGCACAAATAACATAACTTGCTGGTCTTTTAAAAAAATAAAAAAGAATTGGAGAGGCGGAGAGTACAAAAAATTAATTCTCAGAAAGGAAGCAGAAATGATCCATGAATTAGGAACATTGTACCCTTCAGGGTTAAATTCTGAATTTGACCTAACCCCTTTCATTTTAGATTAACGAGAATTCAGTAGATCTATTGCTATTCAAATTAAATGCTAAATAAAGTCAAACACATACCTCTTAGAGGTAACTCTATATTAATTCAAATCTTTCACTTTAGAGCAATATACCCTAGCATAGTAACTGCTGCTATATAATCTGGATGTTAACAAAAGTTATCTATATTATTTTTATTGTATATATTTTCTGCTGCCAAAGATCATTTATGGATGATAAATAGCATTGTTTGCTTATTATAAGTTGAGATCTAATCCTTCATGATGGTAAATTAGTATATAAGCTTATTATTTTCAAATATGCAATAGTGCTACACCAGATGAACACCATGTATAATAAAACGATTAACTCAGTCAACAGCACACTGGTTAATATAAATCTGTGAACTATCCAGAGATACCCAGTATACATTTAACACTGTGGAATATGTCCATAGAAAAGGAATATAATCCCCCACAATACAGAATTTAATACACATCTAATGAAATTGTGAAGAACGTCTATAGAGAAACAGGATAATCCACCTTAAACAAGAAAATCCACCTTAATTCAAATGATTGGGAGGAATGAACCAATGAGAGCATAGAGGAGGAGGTATTTAAGGCATCGCAAACACTAAACATATATCTTGATAAAGCCTGCTAGCCAGGCGAAATGCGTTGATTGGTGCCAGTGTTTTGTGATATCAGCCCGGATAATACTACGTGGCTTTACTCTGCGCAGAGTTGAATATATGTGCCAATACCCTGAAAAGAAGCTACTTGTACTTTCCCATCTGGAAGGACCACAATTGGTCAGCCGAATACACGTGACGCGGAAGCAGCAACTAACAGGGATCATCAAAACTTCCCACTGTAAAGCACAGGAGACGCGGTGTTGTCCAAGGAAGTAAAAAACAGCACCCGAGGTGAGAAATTTTCTTGAACTTTTGGATATATTATATTCATACACTACCCTTCACCTGCAATAAGTAGGAGTCCAGGACAATAGAACATCGTTCCGGATCTGTATTGAAGGGAGTTACGTGGTGTTTTTGAATTAAGCAACATTTACTATTGCAAACAGGATTGAACTTTGCTCAAGTGGCACATTTCAAACGGCATACATGGTGTGAAGCTGGGTACACAATGTTATATAATCCATAGAAGGATATCAGAGAGACGCTGTTTTTAGACAAACCTATATGTGTGTGTGTATGTATGTGTATATGTATATATATATATATATATATATATATATATATATATATATATATATATATATATATATATATATTATTTTTTTTAACCACTGTCTCAGAACAGCTGTTATTGAGATTTTTATATAGGATTTAGAGATTGTGTAGTGGTGACTGGTCACTTTATTTACTTACTATATACTGTCATATATTTACCAATTAATAAATAGTTTGTTTACCTTTAGACAATAGTCTTTATTGGTCTTTTTACCAATTTTGTTGATAGCTTCCTCTTGCTATAGCAGCGCTGATCCAGGCATATTTTCTTTTAACATATCAGAAGATGAAGTGCTTTCTGAGACTTCAGAGTAGGTACTTTATGGGTTGAAGTCTGCTGCCTCTAATCCTCTGGCTGTGGAGGAACCAGGCTTTAGTTTTAGGGAATTCAGTGGTTCCAAAGGCCAAATTGCATAAGGAACCTTTAATTCCTAAATTGGATAGAGTTTGAGGACAGGGTGGTACCTTATCTTTCCCTGCTCCTGTTAGATGGCAAACATATTAAGAATGGATGGGACTGGATTGTTCCTCTCTTCTCCCTTTAACAAATCGTTCCCGGCCCTGGACTCTCAATGGAGTTGTGAGGTTTCATCCCTAAAAGGGATGACGCTATCTTCATCCTTGTTAAACGTCTTACTATCCCATTTGAGGATAGCTCTACGTTTTAAAAGCCCATGGATAAAGGATGGGAAGCTCTGTTAAGACAGTTGTTTTCAACATACCTTCTGGTGTGTCTCCTGATAGGATTGATCGGGGTGGAGAGGTCCCCTCGATGTTACTCAGGAAAGCTTTACGGCCTTGAGGGTTGCTTCTTGATCGCCTAAATGCTAAGGCTTCAGCCTCTTCTGTTCAGGCCCGTCAGGCTCTGGCTGAAGTCATGGTCTACGGATATGACTTCTAAGTCTAGACTTCTTTCCCTCCCCTATAAGGGAATGAATTGTTTGTTCCAGGCCTGGACTCCATTATCTCCATGGTCACAGGGGACAAGGGTGCCCTTCTACTGCAAGAGAATCTGAACAAGTCTAGGAATATTTTTCATTTTTTTTTGTTTTGATAAAGCTCATGTCAGCAGTCCTCTGCTAAGCCTGAGCAAACCAAGAGCTCTTGGAAGCCGGGTCAGTCCTGGAATAAACCCAAGCAGAGCAAGAAGCCCGCCGAGTCTAAGTCGGCATGAATGGGCGGTCCTCGGTCCTCTTCTGGATCGTGTAGAGTGCAATATGTCGCTCTTTTCAGTCGCTTGTTTCAGGGACGTGCAGGGTCCATGGGTCCTGGAGGTCATTGCTTAGGGTCACAAGATAAGCTTCAAGTCTCAGCCACCTGAGTTTCTCCTCTCTCCTGTCTTCCTGACCAGAAAGGAGGGAAGCCTTTCTGGTGTGCGTACCGGGATCTGTTCTCTTAGGAGTTATTGTACCGGTGCCTATCGCAGTGGGAGGTTTGGGATACTATTCAAACCTTTTTGTGGTTCCAAGGAAGGAGGGAACTTTCCATCCGATTTGGACCTGAAGTGCTTAAACAAATTTTTAAATGTTCGCTCGTTCAAGAGGGAGACAATAGGTCCATTCTTGCCCTCGTTCAAGAAGGGCAGTTCATGACCACAATAGATTTAAAGGATGCTCCCGTCACGTACCAATCCTCAAGGACCACTTCCAGTTCCTAGGGTTTGCGTTCCTGGACCAGCACTTCCAGTTTATTGATCTTCTGTTTGGTCTAGCTGGTATAATGAGCATAACTGCCTTCCAAGTAGTGGGCCCAGGTTTGATTCTCAGCCAACGCGGCATTCTCCAAGAAGTTTTTTGGAGAGTGGAACATTTGGAATTTCTCCTCTGTTTTCGTTCCCATGGATGGAAGATAAATCTAGAGAGTTTTCTTGTATCGAGTACCAGGGTGGAATTCCCGGGTACTATAATGGTCTCCGTAGACATGAGAATGTTTCTAACCGACCAGAGACGTTGCAAGCTAGCTTCAACATGTCTTGCCCTCCAGACCTCCTTAAGGCCATCTATGGCTCGGTGTATGGAGGTGATTGGTTTCATGGTGTCCAGCATGGACATTTCCTTTGCCAGGTTTCACCTCAGACTTTGGATCTGTCTTAATAGATTCTCCGGACAACAGACCATCCTGGGTGATTGTGACTATGGTTGCAAGTCTGTCAGGAGGAGGAGCAGTTTGGGGTGCCAGGAAGGCACAGGGCCTATGGACTCAGGAGGAAAAGCTCCTTCCCGATCGCATTTGGATCTTTGGGCAATATACAATGCTCTGAAGGCTGGGCCTCTGCTGGTTTCGTCCCGGTTTATCACATTCCAATCGGACAATATATATATCCTCAGTGGCTTACATCAACCATCAGGGAGGGAACGAGAAGCTTGTTGCATCTATCATAAGGTGTGGAGGACCTACTTATGATGTTCTCCAGAATGAACTGGAGACGGGCTTTCTGCAAGTCCCCTGAAGGAACAGATTTCGGCCCTGTCTGAGTTACTGCACAAGAGATTCGCTGAGCTTCCTGATGTGCAGTCACTTGTTAAAGGGACATGAAACCCCAAATTTTTCTTTCATGATTCAGATAGAGTATACAATTTCAAACAACTTTCCAATTTACTTCTATTATTTAATTTGCTTCTTTCTCTTGTTATCCTTTGTTAAAATGTTTATATAGGCAAGTTCATGTGCAGCAGAGAAACAACCTAGGTTCTAGCTGTTTGGTGGCTGAATATATAAACTGATTGTCATTGGCTCACCTATGTGTTCAGTTAGAAACCAGTAGTGCATTGCTGTTCCTTGAACAAATGATACCAAGAGAATAAAACAGATTAGAAAATAGAAGTAAATTAGAAATTTGTTTAAAATTGTATTCTCTATCTGAATCATGAAAGAAAAAATTTGGGTTTCATTTCCCTTTAAAGCTCTGATAGGATAAGACCTGTGTTTAGATTTATTGCTCCTCCTTGAAGTTTAAATCTTGTTCTTTAGGTTTTGCTCGGGCTCTGTTGGAGCCTATGCATGAAGTAGACATTAAATTGTCTTGGAAGGTTCCTTTTCTACAGGCTTTTGCTTCTGTATCTGTGATTACTGCCTTGCAATGCGTCCCTGCTTATCTGGTTTTCCATGCTGATAAGGCTGTTCTACGAACCAAGTTAGGTTTTCTTCCTAAGGTTGTGTCAATTCGCAACATTAATCAACAGATTGTGGTTCCTTTCAACGTAGTTCTGGATGTGGTTTGTGCCTTGAAAATCTTCAGACTGGGGGATGAGGGGAGTGGGGGAGATATTTAAGCCTTTGGCTGGGTTGTCTTTGCCTCCTCCTGGTGGCCAGGTTCTTAATTCCCAGAAGTAATGAATGAAGCAGTGGACTCTCCTCCCACAGATGGAAATGAAATTATCAGGTAAGCATAATTTTTATGTTTTTGACTTGTGTCCCTTTAAGGTTATTCCCTGGCTCCTGATAGCCATGGGTGCCACCATATTGAAATTTACCTTTCATTGCATTCCAGTTCTGATGTGCTTGCACATGTGCAGCACCTCTCCTGCAAATACCTGCAGTGTAACCTAAGTTCTAAAATTGTGGTACCCATTATTAAGGGGCAGCGCATAGAATGTATTTAGTTGTTATTGTCCCTTTAATGATGTAAATGCTCTTTGATGCTATCTTTTTTTTTTTTTTTTTTTTATGACACAAGTCCACGGATCATATTAATTACTAATGAGATATTCACCTCCTGGTCAGCAGGAGGCAGCAAAGAGCACCACAGCAAAGCTGTTAAATAGCTCTTCCCTTCCCTCCCACTCCAGTCATTCTCTTTGCCTACATTAGTGCTAGGAAGAGGTAAAGTTAGGCGTTAGAAAAGATTCTTCAATCAAGAGTTTATTATTTATAAAGTGGTACAAGATTGTGCTGCTTTGTACTAGGGTGTAGCCGTAGTCCATATCAGTCTCTTCAGTAGAGCATTGGTGGCTTTAGAGCAATGGGAACTTGTGGGACATAATTCTCACTTTGCCTCCCATATATTGATGCTGCCCTTAATCCAAAATACCTGAGGGATATTTACTCAGGAACTTCTCCTTTTTCACAGGTCCATGGGAGGGAGAGGACCTCTTAAACCTGATGGACTGTCTGGCTGTATGGCAGACATATGAGGTAAGTGCCACTTTGTTATTCTGGGGCTAATTACACTCAGAGAAAAAGGGAGCACTTTACTTCACACACACGTAACAATCAAAGGGCTCTAAGGATAGTCGCTTGGTTGTTGGGACATACAAACAGAGTTTGAGGGAACAATGCAGTATTAAGCAGGCACTGGGGCTAGGAGACATGGATGTTTTATGGCTTGGTGGTTTTAACTCACACAGTGGCTTATTTAAAACAAAATGCCGACCGGGAGAGGAGGTTGCGGTTAGAAACGCCCACGAGGGGCGGGGCTTCCGATTGCGCGCCTTTTCACTGCGCGCCTTTTCACTGCGCTTCAGTGTTAATAGATTAACGGAGCAGGAAATTTCAGTCTCTGCCTAGAAGCGCATGGTTCTTACTAATACAGGCATTTTTAGGAACGGATAGAGCTGTGACGTATCCCTGTTGAGTCTGAATAGTTGCCTAACAAGAAAAAAGGGGTTTTCAGGTCTTTGAGTCAGGTAGGCACCTCAGCAGGGCTGCTGAGGTGTAGGGGTGTCATTATTTAAATGGTTTTAGTCTTTTACATACGTTTTTTACTTGTGCAGGAAAAGTTACATTTTTAAAATTTAAAGGCACAGTAACGTTTCTTTCATGTAATTAGCAAGAGTCTATGAGCTAGTGACGTATGGGATATACATTCCTACCAGGAGGGGCAAAGTTTCCCAAACCTCAAAATGCCTATAAATACACCCCTCACCACACCCACAAATCAGTTTTACAAACTTTGCCTCCTTTGGAGGTGGTGAAGTAAGTTTGTGCTAGATTCTACGTTGATATGCGCTCCGCAGCAGGTTGGAGCCCGGTTTTCCTCTCAGCGTGCAGTGAATGTCAGAGGGATGTGAGGAGAGTATTGCCTATTTGAATTCAATGATCTCCTTCTACGGGGTCTATTTCATAGGTTCTCTGTTATCGGTCGTAGAGATTCATCTCTTACCTCCCTTTTCAGATCGACGATATACTCTTATATATATATACCATTACCTCTGCTGATTTTCGTTTCAGTACTGGTTTGGCTTTCTACAAACATGTAGATGAGTGTCCTGGGGTAAGTAAATCTTATTTTCTGTGACACTCTAAAGCTATGGTTGGGCACTTTTTTTTATAAAGTTCTAAATATATGTATTCAAACATTTATTTGCCTTGACTCAGAATGTTCAACATTCCTTTTTTTCAGACAGTCAGTTTCATATTTGGGATAATGCATTTGAATCAATCATTTTTTCTTACCTTAAAAAATTTGACTTTTTCCCTGTGGGCTGTTAGGCTCGCGGGGGCTGAAAATGCTTCATTTTATTGCTTCATTCTTGGCGCAGACTTTTTTGGCGCAAAAAATCTTTTCTGTTTCCGGCGTCATACGTGTCGCCGGAAGTTGCGTCATTTTTTGACGTTCTTTTGCGCCAAAAATGTCGGCGTTCCGGATGTGGCATCATTTTTGGCGCCAAAGGCATTTAGGCGCCAAATAATGTGGGTGTCTTATTTGGCGCTAAAAAAATATGGGCGTCGCTTTTGTCTCCACATTATTTAAGTCTCATTTTTCATTGCTTCTGGTTGCTAGAAGCTTGTTCTTTGGCATTTTTTCCCATTCCTGAAACTGTCATTTAAGGAATTTGATCAATTTTGCTTTTTATGTTGTTTTTTCTCTTACATATTGCAAGATGTCTCACGTTGCATCCGAGTCAGAAGATACTTCAGGAAAATCGCTGTCTGGTGCTGGAACTACCAAAGCTAAGTGTATCTGCTGTAAACTTTTGGTAGCTATTCCTCCAGCTGTTGTTTGTATTAAATGTCATGACAAACTTGTTAATGCAGAAAATATTTCCTTTAGTAAAGTACCATTACCTGTTGCAGTTCCATCAACATCTAATGTTCAGAATGTTCCTGATAACATAAGAGATTTTGTTTCTGAATCCATTAAGAAGGCTATGTCTGTTATTCCTCCTTCTAGTAAACATAAAAGGTCTTTTAAAACTTCTCTTTATCCAGATGAATTTTTAAATGAACATCATCATTCTGATTCTAATGATTCTTCTGGTTCAGAGGATTCTGCCTCAGAGGTTGATACTGATAAATCTTCATATTTATTTAAAATGGAATTTATTCGTTCTTTACTTAAAGAAGTCCTAATTGCATTAGAAATTGAGGATTCTGGTCCTCTTGATACTAAATCTAAACGTTTAGACAAGGTCTTTAAATCTCCTGTAGTTATTCCAGAAGTTGTTCCTGGTGCTATTTCTGAAGTAATTTCCAGAGAATGGAATAATTTGGGTAATTCATTTACTCTTTCTAAACGTTTTAAGCAATTATATCCTGTACCGTCCGACAGATTAGAGTTTTGGGACAAAATCCCTAAAGTTGATGGGGCTATTTCTACCCTTGCTAAACGTACTACTATTACTACGGCAGATGGTACTTCCTTTAAGGATCCTTTAGATAGGAAAATTGAATCCTTTCTAAGAAAAGCTTATTTGTGTTCAGGTAATCGTCTTAGACCTGCTATATCTTTGGCGGATGTTGCTGCAGCTTCAACCTTTTGGTTGGAAACTTTAGCGTAACAAGTAACAGATCATGATTCTCATAACATTATTATTCTTCTTCAACATGCTAATAATTTTATCTGTGATGCCATTTTTGATATTATCAGAGTTGATGTCAGGTTTATGTGTCTAGCTATTTTAGCTAGAAGAGCTTTATGGCTTAAAACTTGGAATGCTGATATGTCTTCTAAATCGACTCTACTTTCCCTTTCTTTCCAGGGTAATCAATTATTTGGTTCTCAGTTGGATTCTATTATCTCAACTGTTACTGGTGGGAAAGGAACTTTTTTACCTCAGGATAAAAAATCTAAGGGTAAAAACAGGGCTAATAATCGTTTTCGTTCCTTTCGTTTCAACAAAGAACAAAAGCCTGATCCTTCATCCTCAGGAGCAGTTTCAGTTTGGAAACCATCTCCAGTCTGGAATAAATCCAAGCCTTCTAGAAAAGCAAAGCCAGCTTCTAAGTCCACATGAAGGTGCGGCCCTCATTCCAGCCCAGCTGGTAGGGGGCAGATTACGTTTTTTCAAAGAAATTTGGATCAATTCTGTTCACAATCTTTGGATTCAGAACATTGTTTCAGAAGGGTACAGAATTGGTTTCAAGATAAGACCTCCTGCAAAGAGATTTTTTCTTTCCCGTGTCCCAGTAAACCCAGCGAAAGCTCAAGCATTTCTGAAATGTGTTTCAGATCTAGAGTTGGCTGGAGTAATTATGCCAGTTCCAGTTCTGGAACAGGGGCTGGGGTTTTATTCAAATCTCTTCATTGTACCAAAGAAGGAGAATTCCTTCAGACCAGTTCTGGATCTAAAAATATTGAATCGTTTTGTAAGGATACCAACATTCAAAATGGTAACTATAAGGACTATCCTGCCTTTTGTTCAGCAAGGGCATTATATGTCTACAATAGATTTACAGGATGCATATCTGCATATTCCGATTCATCCAGCTCACTATCAGTTTCTGAGATTCTCTTTCCTGGACAAGCATTACCAGTTTGTGGCTCTGCCGTTTGGCCTAGCAACAGCTCTAAGAATTTTTACAAAGGTTCTCGGTGCCCTTCTGTCTGTAATCAGAGAACAGGGTATTGTGGTATTTCCTTATTTGGATGATATCTTGGTACTTGCTCAGTCTTTACATTTAGCAGAATCTCATACGAATCGACTTGTGTTGTTTCTTCAAGATCATGGTTGGAGGATCAATTCACTAAAAAGTTCATTGATTCCTCAGACAAGGGTAACCTTTTTGGGTTTCCAGATAGATTCAGTGTCCATGACTCTGTCTTTGACAGACAAGAGACGTCTAAAATTGATTTCAGCTTGTCGAAACCTTCAGTCACAATCATTCCCTTCGGTAGCCTTATGCATGGAAATTCTAGGTCTTATGACTGCTGCATCGGACGCGATCCCCTTTGCTCGTTTTCACATGCGACCTCTTCAGCTCTGTATGCTGAACCAATGGTGCAGGGATTACACAAAGATATCTCAATATCTTTAAAACCGATTGTACGACACTCTCTGACGTGGTGGACAGATCACCATCGTTTAGTTCAGGGGGCTTCTTTTGTTCTTCCGACCTGGACTGTAATTTCAACAGATGCAAGTCTTACAGGTTGGGGAGCTGTGTGGGGGTCTCTGACGGCACAAGGGGTTTGGGAATCTCAGGAGGTGAGATTACCGATCAATATTTTGGAACTCCGTGCAATTTTCAGAGCTCTTCAGTCCTGGCCTCTTCTGAAGAGAGAGTCGTTCATTTGTTTTCAGACAGACAATGTCACAACTGTGGCATACATCAATCATCAAGGAGGGACTCACAGTCCTCTGGCTATGAAAGAAGTATCTCGAATTCTGGTTTGAGCGGAATCCAGCTCCTGTCTAATCTCTGCGGTTCATATCCCAGGTATAGACAATTGGGAAGCGGATTATCTCAGTCGCCAAACGTTGCATCCGGGCGAATGGTCTCTTCACCCAGAGGTATTTCTTCAGATTGTTCAAATGTGGGAACTTCCAGAAATAGATCTGATGGCTTCTCATCTAAACAAGAAACTTCCCAGGTATCTGTCCATATCCCGGGATCCTCAGGCGGAGGCAGTGGATGCATTATCACTTCCTTGGAAGTATCATCCTGCCTATATCTTTCCGCCTCTAGTTCTTCTTCCAAGAGTAATCTCCAAGATTCTGAAAGAATGCTCGTTTGTTCTGCTGATAGCTCAAGCATGGCCTCACAGGTTTTGGTATGCGGATCTTGTCCGGATGGCTTCTTGCCAGCTGTGGACTCTTCCGTTAAGACCAGACCTTCTGTCGCAAGGTCCTTTCTTCCATCAGGATCTCAAATCCTTAAATTTAAAGGTATGGAGATTGAACGCTTGATTCTTGGTCAAAGAGGTTTCTCTGACTCTGTGATTAATACTATGTTACAGGCTCGTAAATCTGTTTCTAGAGAAATATATTATAGAGTCTGGAAGACTTATATTTCTTTCATGTAATTAGCAAGAGTCCATGAGCTAGTGACGTATGGGATATACATTCCTACCAGGAGGGGCAAAGTTTCCCAAACCTCAAAATGCCTATAAATACACCCCTCACCACACCCACAATTCCGTTTTACAAACTTTGCCTCCTATGGAGGTGGTGAAGTAAGTTTGTGCTAGATTCTACGTTGATATGCGCTCCGCAGCAAGTTGGAGCCCGGTTTTCCTCTCAGCGTGCAGTGAATGTCAGAGGGATGTGAGGAGAGTATTGCCTATTTGAATTCAGTGATCTCCTTCTACGGGGTCTATTTCATAGGTTCTCTGTTATCGGTAGTAGAGATTCATCTCTTACCTCCCTTTTCAGATCGACGATATACTCTTATTTATATACCATTACCTCTGCTGATTTTCGTTTCAGTACTGGTTTGGCTTTCTACAAACGTGTAGATGAGTGTCCTGGGGTAAGTAAATCTTATTTTCTGTGACACTCTAAGCTATGGTTGGGCACTTTATTTATAAAGTTCTAAATATATGTATTCAAACATTTATTTGCCTTGACTCAGAATGTTCAACATTCCTTATTTTCAGACAGTCAGTTTCATATTTGGGATAATGCGTTTGAATCAATCATTTTTTCTTACCTTAAAAATTTGACTTTTTTTCCCCTGTGGGCTGTTAGGCTCGCGGGGGCTGAAAATGCTTCATTTTATTGCGTCATTTTTGGCGCTGACTTTTTTGGCGCAAAAAATCTTTTCTGTTTCCGGCGTCATACGTGTCGCCGGAAGTTGCGTCATTTTTTGACGTCCTTTTGCGCCAAAAATGTCGGCGTTCCGGATCATTTAGGCGCCAAACAATGTGGGCGTATTATTTGGCGCCAAAAAATATGGGCGTCGCTTTTGTCTCCACATTATTTCAGTCTGATTTTTTCTTTGCTTCTGGTTACTAGAAGCTTGTTTATTGGCATTTTTTCCTATTCCTGAAACTGTCATTTAAGGAATTTGATCAATTTTGCTTTATATGTTGTTTTTTCTCTTACATATTGCAAGATGTCTCACGTTGCATCTGAGTCAGAAGATACTTCAGGAAAATCGCTGTCTAGTGCTGGAACTACCAAAGCTAAGTGTATCTGCTGTAAACTTTTGGTAGCTATTCCTCCGGCTGTTGTTTGTATTAATTGTCATGACAAACTTGTTAAAGCAGATAATATTTCCTTTAGTAATGTACCATTGCCTGTTGCAGTTCCCTCAACATCTAAGGTGCAGAATGTTCCTGATAACATAAGAGATTTTGTTTCTGAATCCATCAAGAAGGCTATGTCTGTTATTTCTCCTCCTAGGAAACATAAAAAATCTTTTAAAACTTCTCTCTCTACAGATGAATTTTTAAATGAACATCATCATTCTGATTCTGATGACTCTTCTGGTTCAGAGGATTCTGTCTCAGAGATTGATGCTGATAAATCTTCATATTTATTTAAAATGGAATTTATTCGTTCTTTACTTAAAGAAGTACTAATTGCTTTAGAAATAGAGGATTCTGGTCCTCTTGATACTAATTCTAAACGTCTAGATAAGGTGTTTAAATCTCCTGTGGTTATTCCAGAAGTTTTTCCTGTTCCTAATGCTATTTCTGAAGTAATTTCCAGAGAATGGGATAAATTGGGTAATTCATTTACTCCTTCTAAACGTTTTAAGCAATTATATCCTGTGCCGTCTGACAGATTAGAATTTTGGGACAAAATCCCTAAAGTTGATGGGGCTATTTCTACCCTTGCTAAACGTACTACTATTCCTACGTCAGATGGTACTTCGTTTAAGGATCCTTTAGATAGGAAAATTGAATCCTTTCTAAGAAAAGCTTATCTGTGTTCAGGTAATCTTCTTAGACCTGCTATATCTTTGGCTGATGTTGCTGCAGCTTCAACTTTTTGGTTGGAGACTTTAGCGCAACAAGTAACAGATCATGATTCTCATAATATTATTATTCTTCTTCAGCATGCTAATAATTTTATCTGTAATGCCATTTTTGATATTATCAGAGTTGATGTCAGGTTTATGTCTCTAGCTATTTTAGCTAGAAGAGCTTTATGGCTTAAAACTTGGAATGCTGATATGGCTTCTAAATCAACTCTACTTTCCATTTCTTTCCAGGGTAACAAATTATTTGGTTCTCAGTTGGATTCCATTATCTCAACTGTTACTGGTGGGAAAGGAACTTTTTTACCACAGGATAAAAAATCTAAGGGTAAAAACAGGGCTAATAATCGTTTTCGTTCCTTTCGTTTCAACAAAGAACAAAAGCCTGATCTTTCATCCTCAGGAGCAGTTTCAGTTTGGAAACCATCTCCAGTCTGGAATAAATCCAAGCCTTCTAGAAAGGCAAAGCCTGCTTCTAAGTCCACATGAAGGTGCGGCCCTCATTCCAGCTCAGCTGGTAGGGGGCAGGTTACGTTTTTTCAAAGAAATTTGGATCAATTCTGTTCACAATCTTTGGATTCAGAACATTGTTTCAGAAGGGTACAGAATTGGTTTCAAGATGAGACCTCCTGCAAAGAGATTTTTTCTTTCCCGTGTCCCAGTAAATCCAGTGAAAGCTCAAGCATTTCTGAATTGTGTTTCAGATCTAGAGTTGGCTGGAGTAATTATGCCAGTTCCAGTTCTGGAACAGGGGATGGGGTTTTATTCAAATCTTTTCATTGTACCAAAGAAGGAGAATTCCTTCAGACCAGTTCTGGATCTAAAAATATTGAATCGTTATGTAAGGATACCAACATTCAAAATGGTAACTGTAAGGACTATCTTGCCTTTTGTTCAGCAAGGGCATTATATGTCCACAATAGATTTACAGGATGCTTATCTGCATATTCCGATTCATCCAGATCATTATCAGTTCCTGAGATTCTCTTTTCTGGACAAGCATTACCAGTTTGTGGCTCTGCCGTTTGGCCTAGCTACAGCTCCAAGAATTTTTACAAAAGTTCTTGGTGCCCTTCTGTCTGTAATCAGAGAACAGGGTATTGTGGTATTTCCTTATTTGGACGATATCTTGGTACTTGCTCAGTCTTTACATTTAGCAGAATCTCATACGAATCGACTTGTGTTGTTTCTTCAAGATCATGGTTGGAGGATCAATTTACCAAAAAGTTCATTGATTCCTCAGACAAGGGTAACTTTTCTAGGTTTCCAGATAGATTCAGTGTCCATGACTCTGTCTTTAACAGACAAGAGACGTTTAACCCCTTAATGACCACAATGTACCCTGTATGTCACTGGTTGTTAAGAGTTTTTTCAGGACATAATAGCACAAGTCTAGCAAGAACACGCTATTAATGCACTCCCTCCAGCAGGCTTTGTGGAGTAGAGCAGTCTCAACGCTGGTAGCAAGACCGCACTATAAAACAATCAAGTCCCAAAAAAAGGCCAGCGACATACAGGGTACGTCGCTGGTCCTTAAGGGGCTAAAATTGATTTCAGCTTGTCGAAACCTTCAGTCACAATCATTCCCTTCGGTAGCCTTATGCATGAAAATTCTAGGTCTTATGACTGCTGCATCGGACGCGATCCCCTTTGCTCGTTTTCACATGCGACCTCTTCAGCTCTGTATGCTGAATCAATGGTGCAAGGATTACACAAAGATATCACAATTTATATCTTTAAAACCGATTGTTCGACACTCTCTAATGTGGTGGACAGATCACCATCGTTTAATTCAGGGGGCTTCTTTTGTGCTTCCGACCTGGACTGTAATTTCAACAGATGCAAGTCTCACAGGTTGGGGAGCTGTGTGGGGATCTCTGACGGCACAAGGAGTTTGGGAATCTCAGGAGGTGAGATTACCGATCAATATTTTGGAACTCCGTGCAATTTTCAGAGCTCTTCAGTCTTGGCCTCTTCTGAAGAGAGAATCGTTCATTTGTTTTCAGACAGACAATGTCACAACTGTGGCATACATCAATCATCAAGGAGGGACTCAGTCCTCTGGCTATGAAAGAAGTATCTCGAATTCTGGTTTGGGCGGAATCCAGCTCCTGTCTAATCTCTGCGGTTCATATCCCAGGTATAGACAATTGGGAAGCGGATTATCTCAGTCGCCAAACGTTACATCCGGGCGAATGGTCTCTTCACCCAGAGGTATTTCTTCAGATTGTTCAAATGTGGGGACTTCCAGAAATAGATCTGAAGGCCTCTCATCTAAACAAGAAACTTCCCAGGTATCTGTCCAGATCCAGGGATCCTCAAGCGGAAGCAGTGGATGCATTGTCACTTCCTTGGAAGTATCATCCTGCCTATATCTTTCCGCCTCTAGTTCTTCTTCCAAGAGTAATCTCCAAGATTCTGAAGGAATGCTCGTTTGTTCTGCTGGTAGCTCCGGCATGGCCTCACAGGTTTTGGTATGCGGATCTTGTCCGGATGGCCTCTTGCCATCCGTGGACTCTTCCGCTACAACCAGACCTTCTGTCGCAAGGTCCTTTTTTCCATCAGGATCTCAAATCCTTAAATTTAAAGGTATGGAGATTGAACGCTTGATTCTTAGTCAAAGAGGTTTCTCTGACTCTGTGATTAATACTATGTTACAGGCTCGTAAATCTGTATCCAGAGAGATATATTATAGAGTCTGGAAGACTTATATTTCTTGGTGTCTTTCTCATCATTTTTCTTGGCATTCTTTTAGAATTCCAAGAATTTTACAGTTTCTTCAGGATGGTTTAGATAAAGGTTTGTCCGCAAGTTCCTTGAAAGGACAAATCTCTGCTCTTTTTCACAGAAAGTTTGCTAATCTTCCTGATATTCATTGTTTTGTACAAGCTTTGGTTCGTATAAAACCTGTCATTAAGTCAATTTCTCCTCCTTGGAGTTTGAATTTGGTTCTAGGGGCTCTTCAAGCTCCTCCGTTTGAACCTATGCATTCATTGGACATTAAATTACTTTCTTGGAAAGTTTTGTTCCTTTTGGCAATCTCTTCTGCCAGAAGAGTTTCTGAATTATCTGCTCTTTCTTGTGAGTCTCCTTTTCTGATTTTTCATCAGGATAAGGCAGTGTTGCGAACTTCTTTTGAATTTTTACCTAAAGTTGTGAATTCCAACAACATTAGTAGAGAAATTGTGGTTCCTTCATTATGTCCTAATCCTAAGAATTCTAAGGAGAAATCGTTACATTCTTTGGATGTTGTTAGAAGCTTCAACATAATATTTCAAAGCTCTAAGTCTTTCCGAAAGACTTCTAGTTTATTTATCTTTTCCGGTTCTAGAAAAGGCCAGAAAGCTTCTGCCATTTATTTGGCATCTTGGTTGAAATCTTTAATTCATCTTGCCTATGTTGAGTCGGGTAAAACTCCGCCTCAAAGGATTACAGCTCATTCTACTAGGTCAGTTTCTACTTCCTGGGAGTTTAGGAATGAAGCTTCGATTGATCAGATTTGCAAAGCAGCAACTTGGTCCTCTTTGCATACTTTTACTAAATTCTACCAATTTGATGTATTTTCTTCTTCTGAAGCAGTTTTTGGTAGAAAAGTACTTCAGGCAGCGGTTTCAGTTTGAATCTTCTGCTTATGTTTTTCATTAAACTTTATTTTGGGTGTGGATTATTTTCAGCAGGAATTGGCTGTCTTTATTTTATCCCTCCCTCTCTAGTGACTCTTGCGTGGAAAGATCCACATCTTGGGTAATCATTATCCCATACGTCACTAGTTCATGGACTCTTGCTAATTACATGAAAGAAAACATAATTTATGTAAGAACTTACCTGATAAATTCATTTCTTTCATATTAGCAAGAGTCCATGAGGCCCACCCTTTTTTGTGGTGGTTATGATTTTTGTATAAAGCACAATTATTCCAATTCCTTATTTTATATGCTTTCGCACTTTCTTATCACCCCACTTCTTGGCTATTCGTTAAACTGAATTGTGGGTGTGGTGAGGGGTGTATTTATAGGCATTTTGAGGTTTGGGAAACTTTGCCCCTCCTGGTAGAAATGTATATCCCATACGTCACTAGCTCATGGACTCTTGCTAATATGAAAGAAATGAATTTATCAGGTAAGTTCTTACATAAATTATGTTTTCTTGGTGTCTTTCTCATCATTTTTCTTGGCATTCTTTTAGAATTCCGAGAATTTTGCAGTTTCTTCAGGATGGTTTGGATAAAGGTTTGTCTGCAAGTTCCTTGAAAGGACAAATCTCGGCTCTTTCTGTTCTTTTTCACAGAAAGATTGCTAATCTTCCTGATATTCATTGTTTTGTACAAGCCTTGGTTCGTATAAAACCGGTCATTAAGTCAATTTCTCCTCCTTGGAGTTTGAATTTGGTTCTGGGGGCTCTTCAAGCTCCTCCGTTTGAACCTATGCATTCATTGGACATTAAATTACTTTCTTGGAAAGTTTTGTTCCTTTTGGCCATCTCTTCTGCCAGAAGAGTCTCTGAATTGTCTGCTCTTTCTTGTGAGTCTCATTTTCTGATTTTTCATCAGGATAAGGCGGTGTTGCGAACTTCTTTTGAATTTTTACCTAAGGTTGTGAATTCCAACAACTTTAGTAGAGAAATTGTGGTTCCTTCATTATGTCCTAATCCTAAGAATTCTAAGGAGAAATCATTGCATTCTTTGGATGTTGTTAGAGCTTTGAAATATTATCTTGAAGCTACTAAGTCTTTCCGAAAGACTTCTAGTCTATTTGTCATCTTTTCCTGTTCTAGAAAATGCCAGAAAGCTTCTGCCATTTCTTTGGCATCTTGGTTGAAATCTTTATTTCATCATGCTTATGTCGAGTCGGGTAAAACTCCGCCTCAAAGGATTACAGCTCATTCTACTAGGTCAGTGTCTACTTCCTGGGCATTTAGGAATGAAGCTTCGGTTGATCAGATTTGCAAAGCAGCAACTTGGTCTTCTTTGCATACTTTTACTAAATTCTACTATTTTGATGTATTTTCTTCTTCTGAAGCAGTTTTTGGTAGAAAAGTACTTCAGGCAGCTTTTTCAGTTTGAATCTTCTGCTTATATTTTTCATATTAAACTTTATTTTGCGTGTGGATTATTTTTCAGCGGAATTGGCTGTCTTTATTTTATCCCTCCCTCTCTAGTGACTCTTGCGTGGAAAGATCCACATCTTGGGTAGTCATTATCGGATCTCTGTTGGCGGTGCTTCAGTTAAGGGCATTGCAGTGGTGCCCTATCTGGATGACATCCTAGTCCAGGAGCCATCATTACAGCAAGCGAGGTCCCACACGGACATGGTGTTATCCTTCCTGCGATCTCACAGGTGGAAGGTAAATTTGGAAAAGAGTTCCTTAGTCCCAAATACAAGGGTAACTTTCTTGGGAACTATAATATATTCTCTATCAATGAAGATTTTTCTGAGAGAAGTCAGGAAATCAAAGATTATCGATACTTATCGAGTCCTTCAGTCCACTCCGCGGCCATCTGTGGCTCAGTGTATGGAGGTAATCGTGCTGATGGTGGCGGCAATGGACATCATCCCATTTGCTCTGTTCCATCTAAGACCTTTGCGGTTAAGTATGCTCAGGCAATGGAACGGAGATTATACCAATTTGTCTCCTCGAATACTACTGGAGCAGGAGACGAGGGATTCTCTTCAGTGGTGGTTGTCTCTGGATCATCTCTCTCAGGGAAACTGCTTCCGCAGACCATCCTGGGTGATCGTAACAACAGACTCAAGCCTTCTGGGATGGGGGGCAGTCTGGGGTTCCCTAAAGGCTCAGGGAGTTTGGACTTGGAGTCTGTTCTTCCTATAAACATCCTGGAGCCGAGGGAGATCTTCAATGCTCTTCTGGCCTGGCCTCAGTTAGCCTTGGTCCAGTTTATTATCAGGTTCCAGTCGGACAACATATCTTCAGTGGCTTACATTAATCATCAGGGAGGAACGAGGAGTTCCTTAGCAATGACAGAGGTAACCAAAAAAATTCAGTGGGCGGAGGCCCATTCTTGTTGCCTGTTGGCGATCCACATCCCAGGGGTGGACAACTGGGAGGCGGACTTCCTGAGCAGGCAGTCCTTTCATCCGGGGGAGTGTGAACGCCATCTGGAAGTGTTCTCCAGCCTGATTCTCAAGTGGGGTCAGCTGGAATTAGATCTCATGGCATCTCAACAGAATGCCAAGCTCCCGAGTTACGGGTCGAGGTCCAGGGATCCCCAGGCGGAACTGATAGATGCTCTGGCGGTTCCTTGGACCTTCAGGCTAGCATACCTATTTCCTCCGTTTGCTCTCCTACCTCGGGTCATTGCTGGAATCAAGCAGGAGAGGGCATCGGTGATCCTCATTGCTCCTGCTTGGCCTCGCAGGATTTGGTATGCAGACCTGGTGGACATGTCATCTCTGCCACTTTGGAGACTTCTGTTGAGGAAGGACCTTCTAATTCAAGGGCCCCTCCTTCACCCAAATCGAGTTTCTCTGAAGCTGACTACTTGGAGATTGAACTCTTAATTTTATACAAGCGGGGTTTTTTTTTTGACTCGGTCATCGAGACCATGATTCAGGCTCGTAAGCCTGTAACTAGAAAGATTTACCATAAGATTTGGCGTAAATATCTCTTTTGGTGTGATTCCATGGGCTACTCATGGAGTAGTTAGGATTGCTAGAATTTTCTTTTCTACAAGGTTTGGAGAAAGTTTTATCGACTAGTTCCCTAAAGGGTCAAATCTCTGCCTTATCTATTTTGTTAAACAAACGTCTGTCGGATGTCCCAGATGTACAATCATTTTGTCAGACCTTGGTTAGGATCAGGCCTGTGTTCAAACCAGTTACTCCTCCATGGAGTCTTAATTTAGTTCTCAAAGTTCTTCAAGGGGCTCCGTTTGAGCCTATGCATTCCTTAGATATTAAGTTGTTATCTTGGAAGGTTTTATTTCTTGTTGCTATTTTTTCGGCTCGTAGAGTGTCAGAGCTCTCGGCATTGCAGTATGAGTTTCCTTACCTTATTTTCCATTCAGATAAGGTAGTTTTACGTACTAAATTAGGATTTCTTCCTAAAGTTGTTTCTGATCGGAACATTAATCAGGAGATTGTTGTTCCTTCCTTGTGCCCTAATCCTCCTGCTTGGAAGGAACGTCTTCTGCACAATTTGGATGTGGTCCGTACTTTAAAGTTTTACCTGCTGGCGACCAAGGACTTTAGCCAATCTTCTTCTTTGTTTGTGGTTTTCTCAGGAAAACATAAGGGACAGAAAGCTACGGCACTTCTTTCTTTTTGGCTAAAGAGTATCATACGTTTTGCATATGAGACTGCTGGACAGCAGCCGCCAGAGAGAGTTACGGCTCATTCTATGAGGGCTGTTGCTTCCTCATGGGCATTCAAAAATGAGGCTTCTGTGGAACAGATTTGCAAGGCTGCAACTTGGTCCTCTCTTCACACTTTTTCAAAGTTCTACAAATTTGACACTTTTGCCTCGGCTGAGGCTGCTTTTATGATAAAGGGTTCTTCAAGCAGTGGTGTCTTCCGTTTAGGTTCCCTGTCTTGTCCCTCCCGTATCATCTGTGTACTCAGGCTTGGGTATTGAATCCCATTAGTAATTAAGATGATCTGTGGACTCATCATGTCATAAAAAAGAAAAGAAAATTTATGCTTACCTGATAATTTATTTCTTTTTTGACACAAGTCCACGGCCCGCCCTGTTTTTGTAAGACAGGTTCTTGGTTGTTATAAATTTCAGACACCTGAACACCTTGGTTTTTCCTTTCTCTCCTTAACTTCAGTCAAATGACTGGAGTGGGAGGGAAGGGAGGAGCTATTTAACAGCTTTGCTGTGGTGCTCTTTGCCTCCTCCTGCTGACCAGGAGGTGAATATTCCATTAGTAATTAAGATGATCCGTGGACTCGTGTCAAAAAAGAAATACATTTATCAGGTAAGCATACATTTTATTTTTTATTTTTTGCTTTGTCTTGAAAGGACCACAAACTGTTTGCAAAAGTATAAATATTTTAATTAAAGCGGTTTGTTTTAATTTAACAGGAAACTGGTGCTAAAAGCATTTATCTTCATTAAAGTCTATGGAGATTTTTTATGCTTCCACCAGTTTCCAAACTTTACCTCCTCAATGGATACTAGGCCTTAGATTGGATGGCAAGTTTTGTAAGCTGAAGGGCTTTAGTAGTGAACGGTTTTAGAAAATAGAGTGCAATGGGAACATGTGAAACTAAAAACTCAATAAGACCAGATTGTTTTTAATAGTCTATTTTCAAGCATCCCATTCCTCCAGGAGAACTAAATGTTAGTTGTTGTCATCCTTTTATGAACCAATGCCAAAGTTGTCTTTGAAGTTGTAATCCAACAACAGAGTAAGTTTAGAATCTGAGTTCTCCTTTTTTGTTCCTCAAAGGGACATGAAACACAAAAACTTTGTC